>NC_056744.1:1412635812-1412743312 GCF_019279795.1 Protopterus annectens
AAACTGAGTAGAGTAATAGGGTTTTTAGTCTATCTGTGTATAGAAGATTTTTGAGGCCCTGTATTCTCCTGGTGAGGAACCTCTGTGGTCTCTCCAGCTGCTGTATGTACTTTGCAAAGTACTTGCCGAATGGGGCATTGTCCTCAATAATGGGCCTTATAAGAGAAGAATACAGGGATGTTATAACCTTCTTCTCCCTGGATGAGATACCCTTACTTATGAGGTGGTCCATAGAGAAAGCTTTCCTTACAATGGAAGCAACATGGTGGTCAAAAGTCAGGTTGCTACCAATCTTGTTGCCCAAATCCTCACGACTGACTGCGTGCTTAGGACATTATTATTAATGTGATAATTTGTGGAGACATCACTTTCTCCGAAGGGAATGATGATACATTTTTTTGTATTCAGCTTGAGGCCATGTTTCTGGCACCAGTCATTTGGGTGAGACCCTCTTGGAGGATGCCCACATCACTAGGGAAATTGATGACAGCACCCAGCTTGCAGTCATCTGCAAACTTAGTCAGTCATAGTCCACTGGTTTTGGCCTGCACCTCAGAAAAGTATATCCTAAATAACAGAGGCCCCAAGACTGAATCCTGGGGTACACCATTCAAAACGGGTCTACTGCTTGATGTGGCTTCCTCTATTTTGACCAGGTGGGTTCTATCAATGAGCCAGTTAGCTACCCATCTGGTAACATACGGATTGATGCCTAGTTGAGAGAGTTTATCTATTATGCCCGAGGGGGGAATAGTGTCAAAGGCTTTGGCCAGGTCAAGGTAGGTGGTGTGCACTGTCTTCCCCTTATCCATGGCTTTGGTGACTGTCTCAAAAAAGTCGACGAAATTTAACAGGCATGACCTCCCTTTGATGAAGCCAAACTGTGTGGGATCGAGTGTTTGGAGATTGCCAATGTCCTTCTTAATGAGGTCCATGATAATCCATTCCATGGCCTTGCACATCAGGCTAGTTAGGCTGATGGATCTATAATTTCTTAGATCGGTGGATGTGTGAAAAAATATGGTCTCTAAAAAGCAGGAGGGGGGTATAAAGTCTACTATTTTTAGAAAACCTTCTTACTCAAATAGTATTTTGCATTTTTCCAGTAATCATCCTGTACATATAAAAAGGGGGATCATAAAAGGGCAATTAGTAAGAGCAGCCCATATGGTCCCAGAATTTGAGGATTTCCTGGAAGAATGCAAAAAAATGTCTAGAATGTTCAGAGAGAGAGGTTAACCAGTGGGGTTGATTAATAACATAAAGAGTGAAGTTATTTACAAATGGCAAACTCTTGTATATAAACCTATTCTGGGTATGAGTAGAAATAGTAATGGGCATGAAGAATTTCAAGGAATAGAGCCTTATGTAAATGTAGCCCCCCCAGGTTTAAATGAACTGGTATCTATCACCAGTGCACTAAAATTAAAGATTTATGGCAAATGAGATGTCAACTAGTATTTTATGTTTTATATTTTATGAATTTTTATGAAGGTATATTTATCTATTTTGTCAATGTTGTCTAAAGTGTTTGTAAAAGTTTTTAACATTTCTATGTGTCTTTGTTTTTAACTTACAATAATAATCAAGTGTTCCTTTAATGGAGGAATTGGATTTGGGTTCTAATTGGTTTGTTTGAATCAGCTGCAGATATAAAATTGTCATGGAATGCAATCATTTGTCTGAAGAAGTCTGGTGATGTGCACCAGACGAAAGCGCTTATCTTAATAAATATTTCTGTGTGCCTGATACAGCCAGTGCTAAGTTTATTTTATTTTTTCTTTGTTTGACCCTAGCTAGAGGGGGGTTGGGGGAGATGATGACTTCGAATGTGACCTCTTTATGGTTGGATCTTACAAGGGAGGATGATACTGCAGGGATGCTGCAGTGGTTACTTATTTTGGTTAATACCAAGTCCAAGATATTATCACCTCTTGTGGGGGTATTGACTAGCTGTTCCAAAGCATTTGCATTGACAAAATCGAGGAATCTCTGGGCATTTGTGTTCTGCCATGAGTATGTCTATGTTTGGGTAGTTAAAGTCACCCAGGATAAGGGTAAATGGTTGAATCTTGATAGATTCATAGAGGTCTAGATAGGCAGTTTGGGCATCTTGAGTCAGATTTGGGGGCTGGTAGCTAGCTATGATTTGTATAGGGGTCTTGTCAATGGTTAACTGCACCTGGAGTGTCTCCTGTGCATCATACTGTTTGACCAGCCTGAAGGTGTGTATGTCTTTAATATATATTGAAACACCACCTCCTTTGGCTTTACTACTCATAGTTTGGGGTCTGAATGTATGATAGGATGAATAACCAGGTATGGCTGGGGTGCTCTCCGGAACTTTGAACCAGGTTACTGTGACTGTGCAGATGTCAGCATTTTCCAGGGTTAAGAATGTTTGCAATAAGTGCTGTTTCATGTTTAGACTCCTAGCATTTAGCAGCATGACCTTTAATTTGGGCTTTGTTGAAATTTTATGTTGGTAGTTTTAACCTCATCACGTTTTCCATAAAAGGCACTATGGGGGAGGCAAATACATTTGCACTACATTCGATTATACTCATATAGCTATAGCTATAGATATGGATATAGCTATTGTAACATAGCATGGTGATTGCCAGTGGTACAAGGCTACATTTGGCATCTTACTTGTATAACCTGATGTACTACATTGTATTTCATTGTAATGAATTTATCTGTTGCTAATGGTGAAAGAACTATCTGTGCTTCATGACTATAAACAAATTTAGTGCAGACTACAGGAGAACTTGGGCTCTTTAAGAAGAAATGCCTGAATTATGGAGAAAAGAGAATCCAGTTATGAAACTGCTGCAATTTAAAATAAAGGCAGAAACAAGGAGTCAGAAAGTTGTTTGAACAGAAGATCCAGAGTAGTCTGGACTCTTTGAGCTGAGGTCAGAGCATAAGCTCTGAAATGGGGATTATTTAGGAGCGACCGTTATGTCAGGGTAAGTCTTGGTAACAGAAACAGTGTATAAAACTGGGGAGCAAAGACTGCTCATGAGAGACTTTTATGGTTTGTTTTATAAATCTGCCAGAACCAAGATACTGTTTGGAAGTGTCAGAACCTGAGTTTTGGTAAATGTTTATCAGCAGCAGAGTTTGTGTATTAGTCACTTACAGAATGATTGACTTTGTCATGGCTGCACTTGCTATTTGCCTTATTTTAATGTTTGGTGAAGTCAGCCTGAAAATGTGTGTTTTGGACAGTAGAATGCTTATTTTATCCAAAGAACTTTGAGTGTCTATTATTTAAATTCCACAATGGGTACTTAGACACACACACAGACACACACACACACACACACACACACACACACACACACACACACACACACACACACACACACACACACAATCTTAGAACAATTCTTGGACCACATACACATTCAGCAAAATCTCTCTGTCTCAGAAACAAGCAGGTGTCTCATGCCTCATGCCTAAAACAATTCGGTCAAAATATAAAAAGTTTAACTAGTCACCTAAATAAACCAGCTATGTATAAAGGAAAACTACAAATTTTGTTGAAATTGTTTGAACAGCAGATCTCCTTTACTGCCTTCATGATTCATGATTTTTTTCTAAGAGTATTAGCAGCAAATGCCAGCCATGTTGTCAATTGGATTAACACACATTTACATTTTTAAGCCTTTTACAGAAAAATAAATCATTTATTCAAACAAAAAAAAAATCCCACAAGAATTGATAAAATGCTACCTACTCTGTGAGGCCATCCAAGCAAGCCTGCTGCAAAGCATTGAGAGTACAGCAGAGAAACTCATGGGCATCTTCCTGCTGGCCAACAATGAAGTGACTTGCAATGTCTGCAAAGAGAAAAGTTATACATTGATTTTCCAAAAGTTAATGTGTGTAGCACCTCAAAGAACATCAGTATGGATCAAGTACAAATGTAAGTGGATTCTGACAACATGTTAACTGTTAAGCACTAAATGTATATATTATTCCCCTGCACTGTCTGTCAGGCAGTGTACTATGGCACTGATATCGGTTAACTGTTAAGCCCTAAATGTATATATTATTCCCTTGCACTGTCTGTCAGGCAGTGTACTATGGCACTGATATCGGTTAACTGTTAAGCCCTAAATGTATATATTATTCCCCTGCACTGTCTGTCAGGCAGTGTGCTATGGCACTGATATCGGGTAACTGTTAAGCCCTAAATGTATATATTATTCCCTGCACTGTCTGTCAGGCAGTGTACTACGGCACTGATATCGGTTAACTGTTAAGCACTAAATGTATATATTATTCCCCTGCACTGTCTGTCAGGCAGTGTACTATGGCACTGATATCGGTTAACTGTTAAGCACTAAATGTATATATTATTCCCCTGCACTGTCTGTCAGGCAGTGTACTATGGCACTGATATCGGTTAACTGTTAAGCACTAAATGTATATATTATTCCCCTGCTCTGTCAGGCAGTGTACTATAGCACTGATATCGGTTAACTGTTAAGCACTAAATGTATATATTATTCCCCTGCACTGTCTGTCAGGCAGTGTGCTATGGCACTGATATCGGTTAACTGTTAAGCACTAAATGTATATATTATTCCCCTGCACTGTCTGTCAGGCAGTGTGCTATGGCACTGATATCGGTTAACTGTTAAGCACTAAATGTATATATTATTCCCCTGCTCTGTCAGGCAGTGTACTATGGCACTGATATCGGTTAACTGTTAAGCCCTAAATGTATATATTATTCCCCTGCTCTGTCAGGCAGTGTACTATGGCACTGATATCGGTTAACTGTTAAGCACTAAATGTATATATTATTCCCCTGCACTGTCTGTCAGGCAGTGTACTATGGCACTGATATCGGTTAACTGTTAAGCACTAAATGTATATATTATTCCCCTGCACTGTCTGTCAGGCAGTGTACTATGGCACTGATATCGGTTAACTGTTAAGCCCTAAATGTATATATTATTCCCCTGCACTGTCTGTCAGGCAGTGTACTATGGCACTGATATCGGTTAACTGTTAAGCCCTAAATGTATATATTATTCCCCTGCTCTGTCAGGCAGTATACTATGGCACTGATATCGGTTAACTGTTAAGCCCTAAATGTATATATTATTCCCCTGCTCTGTCAGGCAGTGTACTATGGCACTGATATCGGTTAACTGTTAAGCACTAAATGTATATATTATTGCCCTGCACTGTCTGTCAGGCAGCGTACTATGGCACTGATATTGGTTAACTGTTAAGCACTAAATGTATATATTATTCCCCTGCACTGTCTGTCAGGCAGTGTACTATGGCACTGATATCGGTTAACTGTTAAGCCCTAAATGTATATATTATTCCGCTGCACTGTCTGTCAGGCAGTGTGCTATGGCACTGATATCGGTTAACTGTTAAGCACTAAATGTATATATTATTCCCCTGCTCTGTCAGGCAGTGTACTATGGCACTGATATCGGTTAACTGTTAAGCCCTAAATGTATATATTATTCCCCTGCTCTGTCAGGCAGTGTACTATGGCACTGATATCGGTTAACTGTTAAGCCCTAAATGTATATATTATTCCCCTGCTCTGTCAGGCAGTGTACTGTGGCACTGATATCGGTTAACTGTTAAGCCCTAAATGTATATATTATTCCCCTGCACTGTCTGTCAGGCAGTGTGCTATGGCACTGATATCGGTTAACTGTTAAGCACTAAATGTATATATTATTCCCCTGCTCTGTCAGGCAGTGTGCTATGGCACTGATATCGGTTAACTGTTAAGCACTAAATGTATATATTATTCCCCTGCACTGTCTGTCAGGCAGTGTGCTATGGCACTGATATCGGTTAACTGTTAAGCACTAAATGTATATATTATTCCCCTGCACTGTCTGTCAGGCAGTGTGCTATGGCACTGATATCGGTTAACTGTTAAGCACTAAATGTATATATTATTCCCCTGCACTGTCTGTCAGGCAGTGTGCTATGGCACTGATATCGGTTAACTGTTAAGCCCTAAATGTATATATTATTCCCCTGCACTGTCTGTCAGGCAGTGTGCTATGGCACTGATATCGGTTAACTGTTAAGCACTAAATGTATATATTATTCCCCTGCACTGTCTGTCAGGCAGTGTGCTATGGCACTGATATCGGTTAACTGTTAAGCCCTAAATGTATATATTATTCCCCTGCACTGTCTGTCAGGCAGTGTGCTATGGCACTGATATCGGTTAACTGTTAAGCACTAAATGTATATATTATTCCCCTGCACTGTTTGTCAGGCAGTGTGCTATGGCACTGATATCGGTTAACTGTCAAGCACTAAATGTATATATTATTCCCCTGCACTGTCTGTCAGGCAGTGTGCTATGGCACTGATATCGGTTAACTGTTAAGCCCTAAATGTATATATTATTCCCCTGCACTGTTTGTCAGGCAGTGTGCTATGGCACTGATATCGGTTAACTGTCAAGCACTAAATGTATATATTATTCCCCTGCACTGTCTGTCAGGCAGTGTGCTATGGCACTGATATCGGTTAACTGTTGCTTTCCGATTAAATCCGTACTTTGTTAGCAGATAGAAGCTGTATCCCTCCTTCTTCCCTTCTTTCTGAGACTGGGACTTACACTTGGATCCAGTATGGCTAACCAGCTGTGCAAGAGATTTGATCTGACATGTACACTGTTTGTCTTGTTTGTGTTTACTAGCTAAGCACACTAAACAAGAGCAAGACCATTTAAAGGAATGAGGCACTAGTTTCACAAGTAACTCAAAATACAAAAGCTCTTTAGGACAAGTATGGACTAAAAGGAACCCATTTCAGAAAGATCACTCTGGGAAATCTAATAGGAGTGTCCCAGCATTACATCACCAGAAGCAGTAGGGCAGAATGGCAGCTGTGATAATATTCTCAGTGAAGAAGCACAGCGGTGCAGCGATAGTATTGTCGCCTTACAGCAAGAGGTTCTCTGGTTCGATTCTCAGCTGGAGTGCCTTTTGTGCGGAGTCTGCATGTCCTTCCTGCATTCATGTGGGTTTTCGCCAGGTGTTCCTGTTTCCTCTCATGTTTCAAAGACATGTATCTGGAGTGTTTCTCCCAGGGCCTCTGCTGAAAATTGGCTTAATTTCAAGTTGGACTTTCCCAGAAAACAAATGTTAAATAAATAAAAAAAGAGAGAATATATAACATTCACTGAAACATAAAACCATATGCCAGGTTGTTAAAATCAAGCAATAAAGAGGCCAGTCCAAGGAATAATACACTTACTGTCACAGATTTTTTATTTATTTATTTTGCATTTGTTAACCGGGTTAGTCTGGCTGAGCTTTTGGCTCATTTTCAGCAGAGACCCGGGGAGAAAAGCTGCTCTGGACTAGAAAACAATGTATTAAATTTTAGTAACATAACAGTAACAATCAGCTATAGAATCTTACAAGCAGAGACCTGGAGAGAAAAAAAAGCTCCTCATGCAATTCAATTATACAGAGTATTAACAACTGGCAGACAAGTATGTGAGTTGTTACAAACAAGGTTTTAAACAATTAGCAGAAGAAAATGTGACTAGTTACAATATTATTTAAGCTGCTTAGAGCAAAATGAGTTAATAGTTAGGCAGATGCTTATTTAAAGTGGTTAGGATCTAGTTGTATAGGAGTATGGAAACAAGAAAGGAACGTAGGAATGGCTAGTAGGAGATGTAGAGGGAGGTAGAGTATAGGAGACAGACCAGGCAGGTAGGCTGTTTTGAGACTGTAAGAATTGAGTGGTTGGAGATAGAGGAAGGGAAGAGGTAGAAGAGGCAGGGGAATAGTGTTAGAGATACATTAAGAGTGAGGTGGTGAAATAGGTGAAAGGATGGTGGTTTCAGGGTGGTGTACTCCTTGAATGAGAAAAACACCAGGATAACCCTAAATGACCTCATAGTAGATGTCTGCTTACAAATTACAAGTAAAGCATGAACCTGTACAAGCTGGGCATCAATGTTTAAGGTCAACCATGATGTTGCAAATTTAGAAGTTATGTACTCACCATAACGTTCCATCTGAGTAGGTGACTTCATTTGGATGCAACCTGTGGGTATCGGATCCGACTTCAGATCAGAGCCGGCATTTCAAAAGCTTAGGATCCGAGCTCCTAGCTCCTCCCTCTACCCATAATCCCCTGCCAAGCCCTAACTGACCTCAGATTGAGTTTGCCTAGTGAATACTAGTATAAAAATACCTGAACACAGGAATAAACTCTTACTCTATATAGGTCAGGGGGATGGAGGGGGGGATGGTTGCATCCAAATGAAGTCACCTACTCAGATGGAACGTTATGGTGAGTACATAACTTCTAAATCTGAAGTAGGCAGACTTCATTTGTCTGCAACCTGTGGGACAGAGTCCCCAGCTACCTAAATCTTGGGCGGCCGTCATGGAAGGATGTTCCGGAGCACCGCAGAGCCAAAGGATGCTCTCCCCCTGGAAACAACATCCACCTTATAATGAGAAATGAAGGTATGAGACGAGGCCCAAGTGGCTGCTGCACAGATATCATCCAATGGCACTCGGGACTTAAAAGCAGCTGAAGTGGAAACTGCCCTAGTAGAGTGAGCTGTAATCCTCTGAGGAGCAGGCCTACCTGAGGTGTCATAAGCCTGCAAAATACAATTAGCAATCCATCTCGACAGTGTGACTTTGGAGACTGCTTTACCCATAGCAAATTTAGCAAAGGAGACGAACAGTTGATCTGATTGTCTATGACCAGCCGTTCTGTGAATGTAGAAGCGCAATTGTCTGTGAACATCTAAAGAATGTAGCTTATATTCTCCTTTGTTTTTATAGTTGGGGAAAAAAACAGATAAGTTGATTGATTGGTTAATATTAGATTCCGAAGAAACTTTTGGAAGAAAAGAAGGATTGGTCCTGAGGAACACCCTATCGGGAAAAAAGGAGAGGTAAGGCGGTTTGACGCATGGAGCCTGGAGTTTCGACACTCTTCTGGCTGAGGTGATGGCTACCAAGAAGGCAGTCTTCTAGGAAAGGTACTTTAGATCTACAGAAGCTGCAGGCTCAAAGGGAGGAGCAGTAAGGGCCTGTAGGACTAAAGATAGGTCCCAAGGTGGCACAGCTTCTTTGACCGGAGGCCTCGACAGAAAAACTCCTTTAAGAAAGGTCTTGCAAAGTTTTGCAGTCATGAGGGGAGCTGACTCATGACCCACATGATAATGGGAAATCGCTGCCATTTGTACCTTTACGGTGGAAGAACTGGCCCCCTGATGAAAGAGGTCTGTTAAGAAGTCCAGTACCGCAGACATTGGTGCAGAAAAAGGATCAATATTGTTCTGAGTCGCCCAAATAGAAAACCTTTTCCATTTGCCTTTTCCTAGTGAAAGGTTTATGAAGGTTTATGAGCCGCCACTAAGATGGCCTTGACTGATGAAGAGATACCGGGAGTCCTAATCAAGGATGGAACTGGAGCAGCCAGGCTGCCAATCTCAAGGTGTGTAGATTCGGAATCGGGAGCCCTTGAGGATGGGAAATGAGATCCGGGATAGGATCTAGAATCCAGGGCGGATTCACTTTGTGAGACCATACATAAGGGAACCAAGGCTGATGAGGCCAGAACGGGGCAATGAGAATCATTCTGCTCCCCAAACTGTTGGCTTTCTGCAATAGCCTCTGCATTAGAGGTAGTGGAGGATAAGCATAAAGGAGACCGGGAGGCCAAGCATGCACCAGTGCGTCTCTCGGGGGTTCCCCAGGTGGGGGAAGCAGAGTGAAGAAACTGTCGCATTTGGCGTTTGAGTGAGAAGCAAAAAGATCGCAACAGGGTTGCCCCCAGACAGCAAAAATCTTCTTCGCTACTATTCGTGAGGAGAAAGAATGGTGCGACTGAGCTTGTCCGCAAGGATGTTGGACCTTCCCGGAATGTGCGTTGCTACAAGGAAGCGTTTGGTGGAGATTGCCCATTCCCAGACTCTCATGGCCTCTCGACAAAGGGGATAGGACCTGGTTCCCCCCTGCTTGTTGATGTACCAGACTACAGACATGTTGTCTGTCTGAATCGCAATAGTCCCCGCAGGGAGAAGGCTGTGAAGTGCTTGCAACGCTAAGAGAACCGCCCTCATCTCCAGGACATTTATATGCAACAAGGTCTCTGAACTGTTCCACATGCCTTGGACAATCTTGCCCGCAGAATGCCCCCCCACCCGAGGCGAGAAGCGTCCGTGGTCACCGTGGCTAGGGGGAAAGTTGCACAAAAGGGTCTCCCTGTTAGGTGTTCCGCCGAATGGAGCCACCAAAACAGGGAGTCCCTGCATGCTTTGCTGATAGCTATCGGGCTGTTGAGAGAAGAGTACAGCGGAGACCACTGGACCTGTAGGATCCACTGAAGGACCCGCATGTGTAAGCGAGCATGGAGAAGAACTGGAATAGCTGCTGCCATTGAACCCAGGGCCCTCAGGACCGAAGCCGCCGTCGGAAACGGTTGCAGGACGGCTGTGATATGACACCTCAGGCTGGACAGTCGATCTGGAGTGAGGAAGGCCCGCATTGATTTTGTGTCCAACCTTCCTCCTATGAAATCTATAAGTTGCGTGGGATGCAGTAAGGATTTTTCCATGTTTATGGTGATGCCCAGCCGCGGGGCTACGAGGAGGAAATAGTCCCTGGCTGAGCACAGTAGATGCCTTGATGATGCCGTGAGGAGCCAGTCGTCCAGGTATGGAAAGACCTGTATTCCCTGGAGTCTCAGGTGGGCCGCTACCACTGCTAGTACCTTGGTGAACACCCTGGGGGCAGAGGTGAGACCAAAGGGAAGGACCCTGAACTGGTAGTGGCTGGCTCCCAGCCGGAAGCGAAGGAACCTCCTGAACCGTCTGTCCATCTGAATGTGGTAGTACGCGTCCTTGAGGTCGATAGAGCACATCCAATCGTTTTCCCGCAAAAGAGGGAGAATAGATTGTAGAGTGACCATCCGGAATTTTTGCTTGGTTACAGACAGGTTCAGCAGGGAAAGGTCTAAGATCGGTCTTAAGTCCCCCGTTTTCTTTGGCACCAAAAAGAACCTGGAGTAAAACCCTGATCCGGTCTGATCTCGGGGGACGCGCTGGATGGCTCTTTTTTCTAACAGCTGCTCGATTTCGACAGCTGCTGCCTCCCTTTGGTCGGGTGGTACATCGGGGAGGCTTCAGGATCTGGGGATTTTGCTCAGGGGAATGGCATAACCTCTGGATATCACACGAAGCACCCAACGGTCTGATGTGATTGACTCCCAAGATGTCAGGTGCTTCGAAAAACACCCCCCGACTGCCTCCAGAGATGGACAGTCAGGCAACCCTTCAGGGCTGTTGCGTGGGTCTGTCAGAGAAAGGTTCTCTGGATCCAAAGATCCTAGGAGCCCCTCTGCCTCTAGGGCGGTGACCTCCCTGTCCTCCTCTGCCACGGAAGGACTGGTTGTCCGGAGCAGGTTGGGGTTGCTGCGACTTCCGGAACCACATCTTCTTCTGTCCCTTCTGGTTCTTCGAGAAGGACCTCTGGGGAGCTGAGAAGCGGACTCTGACGGCAGACAGTGTCTTCCCGTCCTTCTCGCTCTGGACTAACATTTCGCGAACAGTTTTGCCAAATAGGGCAGAACCATCAAAGGGGGCATTCGCGAAGGTCGCTTTGAAAGGCTCTGCAAAGTCACAGTGACGGAACCAGGCCTGACGCCTCATGACGAGGCCCGCTCCACTAGCTCTAGCGGCTCCCTCAGTTGCATGAGAAAGTAGCCGCATAGAAGTATTAGAAACTGATCTGAGAGTGGCCATACGGGTGGAGTACACGTGCTTGTCCTCCGCCGACAAGGACTCTGGGGGAGATGCCGCGTACTCTTTAATCAGGTCCCGTTGCATCCTGATGACATGTGCCATGTAGTTCAGCGCTCCCAAAGAGAAGGTTGCTGAACTAAAAACTTGCTTCCCAATGCGATCCATCGAGCGGGACTCCTTGCTCGGAGGATGCATACAGGGACTTTCCTGGGCTAATTCCCTCTTTGTGGCTGTGACCATCATCATTGCATCTACTGGGGGGCCTTTGCTCCAATGGGTGCAGTCCGCCGGTGGGCTCAGGATTCGATCCGGATGCTTGGGGACAGGCTCAACGGTGTCCGGATCCTTCCATGCTCTGGTGGAAATAAGGTCTACCAGAGGATCGGCAGGAGGGGACACCCAAGAGGTAGATGGGACCGCCTCGAATGCCTCCAAGAACACAGACTCGTCTGAGGAGGCCTTGGGGGCAGACCACCCCCCCCTGATTCTAAGCATCTCCATAATGTCTCCAAAGGAGACGTCCTCCGGGGGTGACCTTGGGGAGCCCTCCCTTTCATCCAAGTCTGTGTCTTCGGTAATGGACTCAGGGGAGTCCACGTGTCTCCTTTTACACTTACGCTTCCGAGGCACTTCCTCGGGGGGAGTGTCCGAGGAGTCCTCTTCAGCAGCCAGATGTTCCAAAGGAACTACTTGGGATATCGAGGCGGGCTGTCCCTGGGACCGGCTGATGGGAGCCTGGCCCAGCTGCAAGGGAGTGCGGGGTGGAGCCGCGGCAGGGACCGGGGGTCCGGTAGTCCTCAACAGTGCCCTTTCCACTACGTCGAAGGCCGAGGGAGAGCCGGTCTCTCTAAGCCCCGAGAGCCGACCCCCACTCGGATCCGATGCATGGATTGGAGCCGGAGCCGAGACCATCGGATCCGAGAGACCAGTGCGCTCCGACCTAGACGGAGTCGAAGACACACCAGCTCCCTCGGATCCGAGGCTCGGCCCTCGGCTCCGAGAGGTCAGGTCCGAAGTAACCGAAGCACTCAAGGGATGGATCGGATCCGAGGTGCGCCGACCTATCGGATCCGAACCACCCCCGGATCCAACTCTGCCCGGCTCCGACAGCTCCGAACCCGGGAGATGGGTCGGAGAAGGAGCCAAGGGGGTGAAAAATGGGGTCGAAGCCCCTCCCGGTTGGGGGGGCTAAGAGCACTCCCATTTGCATCTGGGCCAGGATGAAACGCCTCATCATCTGGTCCATGTCTGCTTCTGACATTGAGAACGTGGATCTAGATGAGGCCACAGAAGCGGACCTAGAGAGCCGCCTCGGGGACCTCACTGAAGGGCTAGTCTCCTCCTCCTCGGGTCCGGAAGAGAACCGAGGGGAATGGAGCCGGGGAAGAGGAGATCTAGAAGACACAGGAGAGGCCCGCTTAGACGGAGGGGCCGAGCTTGAAGTCTCGGCCCGCCGTTTGTGGTGCCTCTCCTTATGTCTCTCCTTCTCTCTAATGGTCTCCCTATCCTCCGGCTTCTTGGTGGGAGGTTGAGTCCCTGCAGGGGAAGGGGAGACCGTAGCACCCGTGGAAGGCTGCTGGCTAACAGGGGCAGAGGCCGAAGCCGTATCTGGAGGGAGAAGTCCCGCCAGAACTAACTTCGACCTCCGCTCCCTTAAAGCTCGGGGGTTGAACCCTGCGCAAATGGTACTACCAGATGACAGGTGTTCAACCCCCAAGCTTGCCGAGTGTGGCCATCAGCTGGGGACAGCTTGTGGCCACACTCGGTACATTTTGAGAAAACTGCGTTAGGGGCTTCTGCCATACTAAACCCTATATGCCTACACACACAAAAAACTCAAACACACAAACTACGCAAAACCCGATGAAAAAAATTTTTAAGGTAAAGAGAGGAAAGCCTAAAAACACACACACAACTAATTTTTTTTTTTTTTTTTTTTTTTAAAACACAGTTTTATTGATTTACAGATACAAAAGGAAAAAATAAACATTATTGGAATATTTAGTGGATTAATCTTACACAGAAAAGTACAAGTAAATCAAAATATAACCTATATATACATATATACATATGTGCCCGAGAAAACAAAAAGACACCATTAATATATTGGTAAAGTAATGTTGGATAAACATATGTCATGCTGCAATGCTCCTTAAACCATCCATATAATCCTGCAGGAGGGGAGGGAGTTACATCTCAAACCGTTACAATTCCAAGATCAATATAGCAGGATAGATGTTAAAGAATAAGTGAGTATGTATAGGGGTCAAGGGTAGAAAAGGTAAGTTGAAGTACCTATAAGGATATAATTATTAATTATTAGACAAGAGTATAAAGATAAAGTCCCATAATCTCTGGTATGTAGCCCGCTTACGGGAATTAATTATTAGCAGTTTTTGGGAAGTAATGTACTTAATGGCCAGATTCTTAAAGTCCCTCCAGGATATTTTGGAGCGATCCATCCAGTGTTTGGTAATCTACAGAGATAGCGCTATTACATATCATGAGTATTTACATACCTAAATTTAAGCTCCGTGCCCTAATTATTCTTTGCCTCCTGATCAAATTACACACAACTAATTTAAGTGTAAAAGTTTGAAATTTTTCTGTCAAAACTTATCTGAACAAATTGCTGCCAGGAGCTCGAGGAATCCGTTGCTACTTGAAACGCGGCAAATGAAATCTGGGGTCAGTTAGGGCTTGGCAGGGGATTATGGGTAGAGGGAGGAGCTAGGAGCTCGGATCCTAAGCTTTTGAAATGCCGGCTCGGATCCGAAGTCGGATCCGATACCCACAGGTTGCAGACAAATGAAGTCTGCCTACTTCAGATCTTTAAGTTAATGTGAGAGAGTGGTGGACAGCTAGTAGTACAGTATCTCCCAGACTCATGGTAGCCAGTGACAGTCACACGGATGACTGAAAGGAATAGACATGCTCCATTATATACACCATAATGCAACATCTACTTCTCAGGGACACAAAGTATTTGAAGGATGACTGCCCTATAACTGGGTCTTCAGTGTAAATATATTATTATAAAACAAAAACTCTGAAACCCTGAAGTATTTTGTGTTCTTCTTTTGGAAAGGTATACATTTGAACAGTTGGTCTTGTCCTGCAGAGGACCATAAACTTCAACAACTAGTTTCAGTCATTCCACAATAGAAGAAAGGGTGGCATTATAATCATAGCCTCATCCTTAAATGATGTGGTACAGTTACTGAGATGCTACTGTTATTGTCAAACATGTAATATCTGGCCCCAGGAAAGGTCCCATTTAATACACTTAAATCCTGTCTGCAGCAGGAACATAGTCCCTTTCTTCAATATCATTTTATTTTCAGTTCCTCTTAACTAATTTTTGTGCTGTTGGTAAGGAAGAATCAGCAGCACAAAGGACCTCATGCTGGTCTTCTAACCTGGGGGCATCTAATTTCCCAGGCAGCATCAACCTTTACCTTCCTTGGTTATTCGGTCTACAGAAGACTAAATCACCAACCAACACAAAAACCTGTATGTAAAGTGCAATGAAAAGAAACATTTCCCTCTAACCATCTTACAGTCAAGCAACCAGTATTAACTGTCTGAGCTGGTAACGTGAGCCACCAAGGGCATGATTGCAATGTCTGCAAGGAGAAAAGTTATATATTGATCTCCCAAAAGTTAATGCGTGTAGCACCTCAAAGAACATCAGTATGATTATAAGCCACAGAAGGTTCACTTACTCTTCAAGTTCTTTATGAATGAAACGGGCTGAATGACACCTCCACTGTTTTCAAAGACTTTAATTAAATGGCTCTGCAAAATGCACATCATGCAAAATCCAGACTGGTGACCTGCAAAGGCAGAAACAAGCAATAAGTATCTAAAGCAAATTTTAAGTCACTATATCTATTCTATAAATAGCGGCTTCACCCACCAAAACAATTCCATAAAAATGTACATTTTAGGGTTTCTAAACTGAAGAGCACTGACACATCAATACAAACTTAAAAAGTACTACATCCAGTTCCTCAATGGTGGTCTGGTTCATGGGTTCATAGGAGGTTACTAGGCAAGCAGCCATAGAGCCCTTACAACCTAGCCATGTTAATCCCAAGTTGCCCCAGTTATCCTTATTAAATGGACATACTTTGCAGAGATAGTCTATGGTCAGCATCAACTCCCCCTAACCATAAGGGACACATATACCACCCACAGGGTAAACTTGCAGTTTCCCATCCATTTGCCCAGGTTGTGATTGAATAGGGTTAGTGAGGAGCTCTGCTTCACGTGAATTGGAAGTTTGTTCCAGAGGAACAGCAGTCTCTGGGAGACATATTTGTCTCTCCAGCATGTTTTGTTAATGCCATAGGTGTGGTTAAGATCCCTAGAGTGAGTGACTCTTGTGCCATTAGATTTGCAGATGTGAAGGATATCCATTTGGGCAGGGTTTGAGATTGCCCTTTAGGGCAGGCACAAGTTTCCTCTCAATAGCCTATACAATACAGAATACAATGGCAGGGCTTTTAGTCTATCAATGTACATCATGGTTTGGAGGCCCTATATTTCCTTGATGAGGAACCTCTGTGGTCTCTCTAGCTGCTGCAGGTGTCTGTTGAGTTACATGCAAAAGGGAGCTTTGTACTCTGTTAGTGGTCTGATGAGGGTCAAGTACAGTGGGGCTATAACATCCTTAGACCTGGATGTGATGTCCTTACTTATGGGGTGGGCAGAGTAGAATGCTTTCCTTACCACAGTGGAAACTTGGCCATCAAATTTCCGAATGCTATCTGCCTGTATTCCTAGGTCTCACACCACTGGGTTTGAGCTTAGGGGGGTGTTGTCAATACTGTAGTTAGCGGGGAGTTCTACTTTACCAAAGAGAATAATAATGCATTTTTCTGCATTTAATTTTAGATGGTGGCTTTGTCACCAATCATTTATCTGTGTTAGCCCTTCTTGTAGTATGTTATCATTGGAGGACTCAATAATAGCAACCAATTTGCAATTATCAGTGAACCTGGTATGCCAAAGGCCATTTAATTTAGCCCAGACTTCCAAGAAGTAGATTCCCAATAGTAAACGGTCCACCATAGAATCTTGTGGTATGCCACTGGTCACAGGTCTACTTGTAGAAGTGCAGTAACCAGCTTTGACAGTATATGTTCTGTCGGTGAGCCAAATGGCTACCCATGTCATGACGTAAGGGTTAATACCCAGCTGAGAGAGTTTTTCAATGGTACCTGAATGGGGAATTGTGTCAAAAGCCTTGGCCAGATAAAGATAGGAGGTATGCACTGTTTTACCTTCATCCAGGGCTTTGATGACTTTCTTGAAGAAGTCCACCAGGTTTAATAAGCAAGGTCTGCCCTTAACAAAACCAAACTGCATTGGGTCTAGGGTTTGAAGGTCGCCTATGTCCTTGTTTAAGGTCCATGATGATTCTTTCCATGGCCTTGCAGATGAGACTAGTTAGACTTATTGGTCTATAATTCTCAGGATCTGTTGATGGCCCCTGTTTGTGCAAGGGGATTACTGATGCTGTTCTCCACTCCACTGGAACAAAGCCAGTTTTCAGACTATGGTTAAAGAGAATGCTTAGTGGGTCTGCTAGGTCCTGATTTAGATTACTTAATAAGTATCCTGGGATGTTATCTGGTCCCATTGAGGCCATGTTTTTGGCCTTGGAGAACACAGATATGGCCTGATCTCTAGAGATACTAGGCAGAGGATTGGTGTCAGGTATGCTTTGGTGTATGGCCAGTGGGGCCAAGGGGATGAAGTTTGCACCGAATCTGTCAGCTAGAAGGTTGGTGATTTCCTCTGGTGCCATATGAGTGGTACCATCTATTACCCATTCTGCACATATCTGGGCATTCCCTTTTAGCTTTTGGATGTAATTAAAAAATGCGTTATGATTATCCTTAGCTAGGGATGCTGTTGTAGCTTCATACTTAGCTTTAGAGGATTTCACGAGATTTCTGATTTGCTTGTTCAAGCTGAGGAGGGAATTCTTCCTCTGCTGAGTCAGTTCCCTCTTATTTTTAAACATCAGTTTCTTCCTCTTGCTATATAACCTGTTTATACTTGAGATCCACTAGAGTGACTTGTTTTTTCAAGAGGACCAGGTTTTGATCCAGTCAGGGACAGGCTAATTTATGCAGCTGCTTAAGTGTTTGTACAGGGCATCTGAGTACACCTCTGCATAGGAGTCATTACTGTCTGTGAATGTGGGGTGTATAATACTTTTTATACTATCTCTTAGTAGTCTGAAGTTTGCTTTGGAAAAGTTCTTCAGTTTTTTGTTACAGTGGGGGTGTCAGGTTCAATAGTTACTTCAAACAAGACAGTTTTATGATTTGACCTTACCAGGGAAGGCAATACACAGGGGGGAGTGCAGTGACTCCCCATGTTGGTGAGTACTATGTCTAGAATATTTGAGCCCCTTGTAAGGGTGCAGACTATCTGTTCCACAGCATTTGAATTGACAAAGTCCATGAACCTCTAGACAAGCATGTTTGCACTATGTATGTAAACCAGTTGATGGAAGGATAGTTGAACTCACCCATGACTAATGCTTTTCTTAGTTCATGGTGGGGGACCTATAGCTAACAATGATGTGGTAGAGTGTTTTGCCTAGACTTAATTGGACATGGAGTACTTTGACAGAGTCATACTATTTGAACAGTCTTGAGGTGTACTTGGCTTTAATGAAGATGGATACCCCTCCACCTTTGGTTCTTTCATGCTCATTTTGAGGTATGAACATGTGGAAGGCACTATAGCCTTGCATGGCCAGGGTGTTCTCTGTGGCCTTGCCCTTGAACCGTGTCTCAGTGACTATACAGTCATCAGCATCTTCCAAGGTGAGGAATGCTTCCATGGAGTGCAGCTTCATGTTTGGACGTCTAGAATTAAGCAGCAGAACCTTGAGTTTGCCTCAGGTGGATTTTATTACATCAGAAATGTTGTTGTTTTGACACTGCCTAAAAAGGCACTACAGGAGAGGCAAGTGCCTTTGCCAGTATCCAAAAGCCTAGATGAACCATGGGCAGGCCATCTCCGGCAAAGTAGCATGGCCTGTCGACCATGTCGTCCCAGACTGACAGATACTGGATCCCCTGGACTGACACCAGAAGCTAAGCCAATTGTTGAAGTTGATCATTTTTTGTTTATACTGTGAAATCACCATGGGTGAAAGTAGAATGCTGCTTAGGGCTAAGGTCATACCTGGCTGAGACACATAGTCTGAGAGTTCAGTCATGTCTTTCTTCATATAGTCCAGACAGGTACCACTCAAGTCATTCACCACAACATTAACTATGACTGAGTTATAATGGTACTTGTTGTGCATGCATGATTTGATGGATCCTGGCACCTGACAGGCAGCTGACCATGACCTTTTCCTTGTCCAGCCTGGAGAGGGGAACATCTGTGTGTCTCACTATGCAGTCGCCTATGACCAGGACATTAGGTTTAGAGGTGTTTTACCTTAGGGCCTTATTTTATGAGAGTAATTTGCATGTGTTATTATGTGTAGTGGTTTCTATTTGCATAACAGTATATGCACTTTGTTTATGTTTGGGAGGTGTCTGGAGTTTTGGTAGACTCCTAGTGAATACTTCCATGTATGTAGGTCTATATGCCATGTCTTTATTTTGTGTGAGAGGTGAGAAGTGTGTACTGACAACCTGTTTTGTATCCAGTTTGCTGTTACATGAGAGAAGGGATTCCAATTTCATAGTGTACTTACATCTCTCACAAAGGGTATTTGTTTGCTGTACGAGCAAATGGTTGTCAGTATACATGAGGCGATTACTACATTGCTTCAGTATTTCCATGTCAATCAGACTGGCCAGGAAATGATAGGAAACTGCCTCTTCATTATAGCAGGCTTTTATCATAGGAGCTATTAGGGAAAGGAGTGGGCTAGGTTGACCAGTTTTTCCACTCGGACTATCAAGGGTTGTACATTTGAGGGCTGTGGATGACAGGTATGGCAGCGCTGCTCACTGCGCAAATGACTCGCCTTTAGTGCAACAGAGAAGCTTGTGACAGTTCCACTGACAGTTGTCTAGGGAAAAATTTTGTTTCAAGGCATTTGCTCCTATACAGGGCACTGCTAACCCCCGTTGCATTGTGCACAGCTACACACAAATGTGAGGCTTAAATATGTGCAAAATTAAACACTTTTAAGCTAATCTACCAAGAAGGGTGCAGGGGTGCCTTTCTTAACATAAGGTGGTTGGATTGGTGCTCAAGTGTATCAATACAGGCTAGATTCAGCAGGTATGAATCAGTTCTATGCTATCTAGTTAACAGTACAGTGCAAAACAAGTGCAGGGAATGAAGCAGCCACAAACAGCAAAACAGTAAAAAATACAAAAAATAATGCAGAAATTTGATTAAATACAGTTGAAAATAAAACTCCAAGTATACTTATTTTCTTTATTTTTTGCTTTGGATGTCTTGGATTCAAATAGAGACACTCTAGACCTCTGGTAAAGGATCCCAATTAGAGCAGCTCCAGTTAATTGAGCTCAAACCTGATCAAACTCTAGGCTTAAATATAGGTAAAATTATACACTTTTAAGCTAATCTATCAATAGGAAATCAAAAAATGATCCTTCCTCCAACAATCCAC
This sequence comes from Protopterus annectens, assembly GCF_019279795.1. NCBI lineage: Eukaryota > Metazoa > Chordata > Ceratodontiformes > Protopteridae > Protopterus > Protopterus annectens. The sequence continues at coordinate 1,412,656,233 of NC_056744.1, forward strand.
AGCTCAGACAAGACTGGAGCCACACTCTTCTGCCACAAGGGTGCAGGGGAGCCCTTCTTAATGTAAGATGGCTGGATTAGTGCTGAAGTGTATCAATACAGGCTAGATTCAGCAGGTGTGAATCTGCTTTACCTTAGCTAAAAGGAAACATCAATGTTCTAGACATCTGCATCCTACCCATTTAAAACATAAGTTTCTCCAATCATACCTTATGCAAGAAAATGACATTCTGTACATTCAATGCCTCTCCCAACACTAATACCATAACAAAGTTCTCCAGTAACAAAATAAATAATAATAAATGAATAAATAAGACTAAAGAAGCAATTAATCAAATCTGACTCACAGCATATGATATATGGCAACAACTGCCTAAATTTGCTCAGTTAGCTCAAAGGTTGGTGCACCCTAAAAAAAATATATATACTATTTTACAATTTTGAATGTCAGTTATGCATTCATTCCTGTTTTCATATTTCTTCTCTCCATGCCTGCCAAAATTAGCCATCCAGATGACCTAGCTGTTCTCTGTAGCTGGAAACGAATCAACGGAGGCCATTGTTCAAGCAGCCATCAAGAGTATCTGACAGTCCTAACCACCACTATGGACAGCGGCTGTGCACATTCAGAATGTGAAGGCCTGTAATGCCTTTCACTCATGTGTGCTTATTCCTTTACATATGTAGTGAAAGCTAACATGTAGCCATTACTTGACAGCATCAGGCACATGTCCCTGTTTCATATGCTGCATGCATTGTGCCTCTTCCCTAGTAGATACCTACACTGTAGACTGCTGGATTGTTTTCCTCCTCTTGAGAGTGACTCTGACATTGGTTGTTCAATTCCTCCCTCCCTCCTTTACTGGTCCCTCCACTGTCCAGGTTACTAGTTGAATTTAGGAAATCTGGTCAGGGTCAGGGCTTAATCCCTCTGTATCATAAAACCATTTGTTACTATTTTTGCAGATTTTGCCCAAATGTTATTGTATAAGAATGTCAGCATAATTTCTGTAAATGGTAAAAAACGATTTTCACATGATTGTTTCAAAAAATGCATAATAAAAAATTAAGGACTTCAAGTAAGGCAGCAGACTGTAAGTAGCTGAGCAAAACCTTCAAGTTTGGGAACCTTTAAAAAGACATAAAAAAGCCAATCTATACTACATCCTTAAGTTTGGGGTGTTCTGAGAACTTTATATGAGCACTAAGAAGCAGAGCAAACAAAAATAATGGGAAAAAGGAGAGAGTTCACCTCAGTAAAAGTGTACAGACAAGTTGTTGTTGTTGTTGTTGTGTCTTTCGGCTTTTCCCGGTTAGGGGTCGCCACAGTGGAACTCCGGTCCGCTAATGATTGGTAGTTGATTTTTACATGCCGAGTTACCAACCCTGACGCACAACCTTCAACGAAGGTACGCCCATTCACGCATGTCTGCACGCAGAAGACGCTCTAGCTGAGAATTGAACCGGACAGAGTCTTAATGTGAGGCGACAACGCTACCGCAGCACCACCACCGCGGGTAAAAAGTGTACAGACAAGTAAAGTTTTAAAATCCACACAGACCAGATGCCCATTACTTGTGAAATGCAAGCAATAGAGATATTAAATGTCAGTATAATTTTGGAAGAAAAGATTAACCAGATGTATATCGAAGTCTTTAAAATAAGAGGGTCCCTGGATGAATATATTAAAAGTAACAATAAAAAAGTTGAAGAGATGGAGACTGAGGTGTTAAAACACTGAGACAAAATGGAGGGCTGCAAATGTCAGAGACCAAAATAAATGAAAAAAAAAATAGATGAGCATGAAATAATCCAGGAAGAAATAAGAATAAAGTTGATGAAACTGAAGGATGGGGCCAGGAAGACCAATTTGAAATTCATGATAGTTTCAGACAGTGTTCAGAAAAATGATTGCAAAACATTCATTCAGGACTGCATTAGTAATTGGACAGACATCCCAACTCACGAGATTAAAACAGAGAAAGCTTATAGTATTTGTATGCAAGGCCATTTAATGAAGAAGATGCCGACTGTGAAATTTCAAACCTATGAACAAAAAGGAAAGAATTCTAAAGCTTGAAAACAGGCTCTGTGGAACCGGTCAACAAATGATAAATAAATAAATAAAAAAATAAAATAAAAAATAAATAAAGCTGCTCTAGGAAGAAAAGACAATGGTGAAACCTGGGGGCAACAGAGTCGTTACAGACCAGGACTATTTGGGGCACACTAGGCACTAATGAAATAAATATACCCCAGTAATCAGGAGGTGTAAACAAATGGGGTCTAAAATTTAAATGAATCTACCCAGTGATTTTAAAGCTTTTCTCCTGTAGGGGTCCAAAACCTACTTTGCAGCAGATGTGGCAATGGAAGACTTACAAAGAATTCAAGACCGAAGTGATGAAGAACTGTTACATGAGAGTAATGAAACATGGTATCAACAAGGAAGTTGGGTAACAAGGGGTCCAAATATGAAAGATTTCTGATTAATCCATTTACTATATTCCAAAGAAAAATGATGGATAAGCAAAGGGAGATACAGGCATTTGACAGATGTGCAAGAGAACCATCAGAGCTGGATCTGAGGATGCCTTATATGCCAGACATAGATCACCTGTCAGTAACCTGTAGTAGACTGAGTACAGAGATAAGGCCTTAAGGCAATCTGTGATCATCTGGATTCTCCTGTGAGGAACCTTAGAGAGCATTCCAACTGCTGCAAGTGCCTGATTAGGTATATACAATGAAGGGTCTGATAACGGCTGAGTAGAGCGGTACTATCACTTCCTTGGGCCTGCATGCCATATGCTTACACATAATTTGCACAACACACAATGATTTTATTACTATCTTGGCTATGTGTTGATCGAAGGCCAGATTGCAGTCCACATATGTTCCTAGATCCCTAACTACCAGGTCAAATCTTAAGGGTATATTATTGATGGAGGAATTAGCTTGGGTGGATGATTTCCCAAAGGGCACTATAATGCATTTCTTCCTGTTGAGTTTTAATCCATGGCTAGCTAAGGAGGGGTAATTCTATGATATCTATGTTTGTATGAAGTGTCAATCTAATATAAAGAGGCAGGAAGGGGAAACTTGTATATAAACACTAATACTTTTGTTTTAAAGTAGGAAAGGGGTGGACATCTGAACCTGCTTAAACTGGTATATTTTGTTTAGATTTTGCAAGCAGACAACACAGGAAGGACAAGGCAGGCAATAATAGGGGAACATAGAATTAAAACAGAGAGAATAGACTTGCTACTTTGGGGATCATGTTTGACATCTTTTGCAAAGCAAATTTTCACTTGGTAGAGATTAACATAATACAAATGGAAACTATTAATGTAATTGACAAGTAAAAAAAAAGGAAAGGTTATAATTAAAAGCCAAGCGCAAATCTTTTTCATACAGAAAACATACTTAACAGAGGAAGAACATAAAGAGTTTATACAGAAAAGTGCAATGGGGGGATATATCTCGCGATCAAGAGGGGACAGAAAGCTGGGGATGGTAATGCTGATATGAAAAGGCTGTCAGTTCTTTAGTAATATGGAGAAAGTTCCAAACTAAAAGCCATACTGATAGAATCATGAACTATAGCCTCAAATAAAAAAACTGATAATTAAAACTTACAAGATATTAGCAGACAGCTATAAAAGACAGTTTGGGGATATGAGAAAACAATAGGATAAGAGTTTGAACAGGCAGTTGACACGGGCTGACTGGAGAAATATCAGTGGGGTCCCTGATATGTGACTAACTCTAGATGATTTTGTATTTTTGCATGAAAATATCTACACAAATACTTTTATACACCCAGTAGACTATCAAAGATGATTCCAACTGCTGAAGCATGATGCTAGAGATGTGACATGGGAGAGAGGGGGAATTGAGAGCTTATTTTTTTGAAAGTGTAATAAACTAGGAGGTTGGAAGAAGGATATTTAGGAAATCATGGATTGTATTTGCAAGAAGAATGTACAACTATCAGAAGATTTATTTCTGCTGAACTGGGATCCAAAGTTAAAATTGCTGCAGGGTGGTCTGAAGCTTTTAACTCCTGCATATGTTGATGCGTAACAAAATAATTACTAGAAAATGGAGAACTAAAGAGGTTCTAGTGGTTAGTAAAGTAAAGGATTTAATGGCAGTTGTGGAAAAAGGTGAGAAAAGAGCAAAAAAACGGGAACTTGTGAAAATGACGTAAGCAGAAATAGCTACTGTAGAACAGAGACATCAAGGGTGAAAGAGCTCAAACCTTGTATAATTTGGATGTCTAAGAGTTAATACTCTGAGCGAAAGTCTGATCTGAATAAAGAGACATCTTCAGATCAGAGGTAAAAGACACTGGGCGTATCGGATCCAATAACGCTGAAGCTTGCCCTGAAGTTGGAGGAGGAGGAAGGGGAGGAGTGGATGGTTTGGACTGGCCTAAAACCTTAAGGGTCAAGGTCAAGGGAGACTTAGTGATACCATGTACCCACAAAATCTTCTGCACCATCCGTTCCACATTTTCTTCAGTTAGGCTCCTGGTTGAACAGGAGGATGAAGCAGAAGGAGATCTAGGTCTCGACAGAAAGGGAGACGATACCCTCAATGGAACTGGGTTATAAGATGGAGAGTACCACGTCCTTGGTAATGTCAAAATTGACTTAAAAGGACTGGATTTTGGATCCAACATCAGCAGATCCGATCCATCCTTACCAGATAGGATCAGAGCTGAAGAAGTCAGATCCAGCAGAGTAGAGATAGGAGCTGAGGTCTCCGATCGGATCACAGATTCATCAGAAATGGATGATTTCAAAGTTTTTGGTTTTGGCTCCAAAACATCTGTTGGCGCTGAAGAGGGTCTCTTCTTAGCTTTGTCCAAGGACCTAGAGGACAAAGAAGAAGATGGGCTCAAATGAGCTGATTTCATTTTAGAGGCTCAACCTGATTTCTCTTTACATCCGAAAATAGCCTCTCCAAAAGCTGAAGGCAACATATCCCTTAGAATGAGCTTGTTTTTTACATTCAACTAAAGCTCTATGATTAAAAGAATGGCACATAGCACAATCCTCTTTTAAGTGAAGGGGCCCAAGGCAGTATACACAGACAGAGTGTGAGTCACTAACTGGGATTTTATGCCCATACTTTGAACATTTTTTGAAACTGGATGGTTTCTCTTGTTTCTCTGCCATAATGAAAAGAGGAAGGCAGAGAGATCACTCAGACACACACACACACACACACACACACACACACACACACACACACACACACACAATGAAAAAAGGGACAGCAGAAAGATTTTTTTTTTGAACGGGGGAAAAACTACTAACAACAGTAGTTGAAGAGTTACTTAAATGATAAAGGGGAAAGGAGAGTAACCTATAAAAAAATGGTTATTGGCGGGAAAGAAAGGGAGAAAGGAAAGTAACCTAAATAAAAACATGGTTACTTTTAAGAAAATGTTCTAAGTTACAAAGAGATAGGGAGGCAAATTACAGTCAAAAATGAGAACATAGAGATTATTAGAGAAAAAGACATAAATATATGACCTAACACCAAGAGCTAGCTGACAAGACCACATATTTGCAAACTGAGGTAATGGGGAGATATGCATTGTGGGTAAGGGGAGGTATCCAAGACCTTTTTGGTTGCCATGAGCTTGCTAATGGCTGAGTTGGATCCAATGGATTGATCCAGACACATATGTGAGGGTGAGATGAAAAATTAACACTTATCAGATACTAGGTTTCCATAAGTAGTTATTTGAAGTAGCCTCTCTCATCAAACATGTTTAACCCCTTATTTTGGAGATGCAGTTTAAAAGAATGATGATGGTCTTAACCCCTTATTTGAAAGGCACAGTTTAAAAGGCATTGTGGTGGCCCTAAATGTTTATCTGAGAAACATGGTGTAGGAGAAATGTCTATAAAAACATATAGTTTATAAGAATTTCAAACAGTCCTAAGCTGTCACATGAGTGGCACAGTTTTTCCCCCTCATAGAGCTCCAACTCTGCAACATAATTTACATAGATACCTATAATCACATATTAAGCAGTGACCACTCATATCCCATTGCAACATATTCTGCAGGTTACAGATCAGCTCCTCATTCCACTCTCACTGCAGATCATTACTACTAAAAGCCTCACGATCTCAAAAAATGCATTTTCGCAAAGCATTGTGTGCAAGTTTTCTGACAATCCAACAGAATATACACACTGATAAATACATTGGTGGGTGAAGTGAAAGGAGCAGAAAGTTGTGAGAAAAGTAATTTTATTTCTTACAAGACTGTGTGTGTTTCTTTGATAAGAGGTAGTTGGCAAGTGGAGGTGTATATGTCAGGCACTGAAGTGTTGCATTCAGAAAGCACGTGTTGCCCAGGTTAGTGAGACCAGCCCCTACATGGTACTCCTGTTCCCACTCTATTCCAAGATGATCTTCTGGAAATAGAACTGTCTTTGGTGCAGGAATGTAGTCACTTTCATTTCTGATGGCAAAGTCACCTATAAGAAAATTAATGAATAAAAATAAAAAGAAGTTATGTCTTACCATAACATTCCATCTGTGTTGTAGATCTTTATTCATTCTTTACTGTTAGGACCTCGGTTCCATCCTTGGAACCGATACGGCCATTTCCCAGCTTGCGCAAGACAAAAACTCTCAGCTAAAACCTACCCACAATGCCGCTCTCAGAGATACTCCAGATCGAGTTTGCCCACCCTAGATAAAAGATGTAGTAATAGGAAAAAGGTAGGAGGCTCTTTCTGAGCAAATAGCCTAACCAGGAGTACCTAAAGTCAACCAGGAGTCCAGGCAGGGGGAAGGAGGGTGGGAAGTAAAGAATGAATAAAGATCTACAACACAGATGGAACGTTATGGTAAGATATAACTTCTTTATCTAATGTTGTAAATCTTTATTCATTCTTTGCTGTTAGGACCAAGTCCCCAGCTACTTTGAGTCCTGGGTGGCCCTGGGTACCATAGAACCAAAAGATGCTCGTCCCCTGGAGGCCAAATCTAATTTGTAATGAGATATGAAGGTATGAGGTCTTGCCCCACATGGCTGCTGTACATATATCATCCATAGAGGCTCTGGAATGAAAAGCTACAAAGGTAGCCATAGATCTGGTAGAATGAGCTTTTATTCTGGAAGGTAAGGATAGCTTATTCTGTTGGTAAATAAAGGTAATGACTTTTCTAAGCCAGGAGGATAAAGTCACTTTGGAAACAGGTTTACCCAATCTGGGTCCTGCAAAAGCCACAAACAATTAGTCTGTTTTCCTGAAAGATTTAGTCCTGTCCAAATAACAACAAAGCTGTCGGTGCACATGAAGGGTGAGCAAAAGGTACTCCCCTCTATTAGAATGCCTTGGGAAGAAAACCGGCAGGTCAATAGATTGGTTAATGGAAAAAACAGAAATGACCTTGGGCAAGAGGGAAGGGTCAGTACGAAGGGACACCCTATCCGTGTGGAAGATCAAGTAAGGACTCTTGACACCCAAGGCCTGCAGCTCAGATACTCTTCTCGTTGAGGTGAGTACTACTAGATGTATGGTTTTCCAAGACAAAAATTTCAAATCACATGAATCAAAGGGCTCAAAGCGAGAGCCTGCAAGGGATTGAAGCATCATAGTCAAGTCCCAGGGATCTAAGGGAGACTTGACCAGAGGTTTAACATGTAATGCTCCCTTCAAAAAAGTCTTGCATAGGCGGTGTGACATAATTGAAAATTTTTCAAGACTATTATGAAAATTGGCGATAGGTGCTAAATGTACAGTGATCGTTGAAGCTGTTTTGAATAGGCATAGAGAAAGGGACTAAGTTCTGGTCTTTGGCCCAGATAGAGAACCTAGTCCACTTACTAGAATAAACCTTTCTAGTGGAAGGTTTGTGTGAGGCCAGAAGAATATCACGAACAGGAGATGGGATGTCAAGCAGCCTGGCAATCAATGGAAGTGGAGGAACCAGGCTGTGAGCTTGAGACTGTACAGGTTCAGATGAATCAATCCCTGAGGATGGGATAACAGGTCCTGGGAATGATCCAGGATCCATGGGCTGTGAATAAGATGAGGCCATAGAAATGGGAACCAGACTTGACGTGGCCAGTAGGGAGCAATGATGATCACTTTGCTTTTCAACCTCTGAGCTTTCTGGAAAATTTTAGAATGAGGGGAAATGGGGGAAAGGCATATAGAAGACCTGGGGGCCAATCGTGTGTTAGAGTGTCCCTCTGTGGTTCCCCCTGAGGGGGGATCAAGGCAAAATAGCTCCTGCATTTCAAATTCATGGGGGAATCAAACAGGTCGCAGCAAGGCTTGTCCCAATGCTGGAAGATCCGAGCTGCTATTACAGGGTTGAGGGACCATTCGTGAGGCATCGGGATATTCCTGCTCAGATTGTCCACAATAAGGTTGGAACTCCCGGGAATGTGCGTTGCTTTAAAAAAGATTGGAAGCTATAGCCCAGTGCCAAGTCCTCATGGCTTCCCGACACAGGGGGTAAGATCTGGATGAGCTACTACAACTGCCATACATTTGGTGAACACTCTGGTGGCTGTCGAGAGACCGAATGGCAGTGCCCTGAACTGGTAGTGATTGGCTCCCAGCCAGAAGTGGAGAAACCTCCGGGAGCAGTGATCCATCTTTATGTGGTAATAAGCATCCTGGAGGTCTATAGAGCACATCCAGTTGTCCCTCCCTAGGAAAGGGAGAATTGACTGTACTGTGACCATCTGGAATTTTTGAGGTTTGATAAATTTGTTCAATAGGCTGAGATCCAGGATTGGTCTCCAGTCCCCTGTCTTTTTTGGCACTAAAAAGAACCTCAAGTAAAACCCGGATCCTCTCTGGTCTGGTGGGACTGGTTGGATGACTCTTTTTCTTAGCAGCTTTTCTATTTCTAAGGCTGCTACTTCCTTCTGATTGGGTGGCACGTCAGGGATTCATTTGACGGGTCTGGGAGTTAAATTGAATGGTATCTAGTAGCCTCTGGATATTATTCTCTGCACCCAAACATCAGTAGTAATAAGTTGCCAGGCTGGTAGGTGCAGAGAAAAACAACTCTTGACTGCTTCAAGAGGAAAGCAATTGGGCCACTGCTCAGGAGCGCTGGTAGGGTCAGCCGGAGAAGGAATCTCTAGCGCCCTGGTTACGTGGATTGCCTGTACCCCAAAAGGGGCATCTTCCAGATGAGTTGCCCCTTCTGCCTGAGGGGGATTTCTCACCACGAGTGTCATGAAAAGATCCTTAGGATTTTCTGAACCACATTTTTCCTCCCTTCTGGTTCCTGGAGTAGGACCTCTTGGGAGTGGAAAAGCATATGACCACAGCAGACAAGGTCCTTCTGTCTTTTTCACTTCGTGCTAGTGTGTCTTGTACTTTGGGACCAAAAAGTGCAGATTCGTCGACAAGCGTGTTGACGAAGGAAGATTTAAAGGGGTCTGCGAAATCACACAACCGCATCCAAGCATTACGTTTCATGACAATGCGTGATGCGGCAGCTCAAGCTGCCCCCTCGGTGGTGTGAGATATCAAATACATCGAGGAGTTTGAGATAGATTCAAGGGTAGCTAGCTGTGAGGCGACAATGTCATGCACCTCATCAGGCAGTACCCCTACCAAAGAGGAAGATATTTCAGAGATTAGGTCTCTTTGGAGACGAGTGAAGTGTGTCAGATAGTTCAGTGACCGAATGACAAAGATCGCTGAAGCATAGGTCCGCTTCCCTAATCTGTCCATGGCCCGAGACTCCGTGTTCAGAAGTTGGACAGTGGAACTATCTTCTGCCAGTTCCCTCTTGGTGGCCGCCATGACCATGGAATCAACCGTCAGTGGCTTGGACCAGTGGGGCTGGTCTTCAGGTGTGGATAGAATTTTGTCCGGCCTCCGGGGAACAGGTTCTATGTTGTCCGGGGCCTTCCAGGCATGCTGCGCGAACAACTTAACAAGCTCATCTGCAGGTTGGGTCACCCAGGAAGTAGATGACCAGGCACGGAAGGCCTGCAAGAACACCAATTCCTCAGAAGAACAGTTAGAGGACTTCCAGGCTGCCTGCTGCTTGAGGATTTTGAGAATGTCTCCAAACGAGACGCTGCCTGGGGGAGACCGTGGCGACCCTTCTCCCTCATCATAATCGGTGTCTTCAGTGATAGATTCCTCAGGGGAATCAAGGTGCTTCCTCTTGCACCATTTCTTCCAGGATGGCTCCCCAGTGGGATCTTCTGAGCAGGACACCAGAGAAAGGGTTCCCTTCAAAGGTAGGTCTTGTGGCTCCCGTGCCCAGGATCTTGAAGTAGGGGTTGGGACAGGTGCATGCTGGGAGGGGGTTCTGATGCTGATGTCATTGATGCTGACTGCAAGCCTGCAGAGGCAAGAACCCTTTCCATCACCTGGAAAGCTGGGCCCACCTGAGGAGGGATGGGAGCCCGGAACTGAGAAGGACAACCTCAGAACTGGGGTCACACCCCACCCTGAGGAGCCCACCTCCAGGTGAGGAGCTCTGAGAGGACTGGAAGCCATCAGAACCATGGACATAGACGGCACCAACAAAAAAATAGGTGCTGGGCTAGGTATCAAGGTGCTGACAGTCCAAACCCTGCTCCAAGAGAGCACCAGCTCCAACGGAGCTGATGCAGCAAGGGTGGTTGGTGCTGACAGGGAAAAGTCCCCAGTTGGAGCCGAGACAGTATGCACCGGGGTGGACATCGGTACCAAGATCTCCAGAGCCCAGTTAGAGGCCAGAGGAGGATAAACAAGAGAATATTCTGTGAAGGATTCCTAGCCAAGGGGGATGGAAGGTTTAGCTGGAATGGGCAGTCCCCTAGCTGCCAGAAGCTGGTCCATAATCCGCACTATGTCTAGTTCAGAAAGGCTCCTGGTGGATCTAAAGGAGGCTGCAGAAGGAGAATCCGGTCTTTCAAGAAAGGGGCTAAACCATTGCCCCAAAAAAGGGTCATACATTGGAGAGAATCTGGTTCTTGGGTGATATTGGACTTTAGGAGCTGAGGTCATAATTTGTGGAGCCGAAGAAGCTATCGGCACTGTGGCCAGGGATGGTGCTGAAGCAGGTATAGTCATGGAAGCTATGTCAGAACCAAGGACAGCACCGAAGTTGGTGGTGCCGAGGCTGGAACTGTAATAGGAGTCAACATCATAGACGGCACCGAGGCAGAAGACACGGGGCCTGGTGCTGAAGAGGTCTGCACCAAGGGCGCTGGAGAAGTATGGAGCAAACTCGGTTCCATAACTGAAGGAGATGTAGGAACCGAGTGACTCCATTTTCCTTGTATTTTTTGGTCTTTGGAGGCGGTGAGACCTCCAACCCAAATAGACCCTCTGAAAAAGATGTTTTAATTAAACCTTTCAAAATAAGCTTATTTTTATGCTCTGTTAGTGTGCTATAGCTAAAACTAAAACAAATGTCACAATCAGCTTTAATATGGTCCACGCCCAAACAGTAAACGTATCGAGTGTGGCCGTCCGGGTTGGGCAACTTACTCCCACACTTGTCACACTGTTTAAACCCCAACTTCACTTTGTCTGACACAGTACAGGCAACAAAGGGGTATCCTAAAGGAAACAACAAAGAAGGAAAGAAAAAGGGAGAGAATACCAACTATGGTATTTAAAAAATACCACAAGTGGTAAAGAAAGGCCTATCAAAGGCAGGAGAGCGGGACAGTACCAATGATGGTAGAAAATTAATTACCAAAGGTAAAGGGCAGGAAATAGAAGTAGGTTATAGGTGATAATGAGAAAAGGCTAAACTGACTAAAAAAACAAGAAAGTTTGAAGAGAAACTACACCAAAAATCACAAATGTCCACTTAGCTTTGAGAGAGATGGCTAGGCATGTCTGACGAGGAACGCTGCAAATGAGAGCTGGTGTAACTATGAGAGGGGCATTATGGGTAGGTCTTAGCTGAGAGGTTTTGGTTGGAAACAGCCATGTCGGTTCTGAGGACAGAGCCGAAGTCCTATCAGTAAGGAATGAATAAAGATTTACATCAGATCTTATTTTGTATCTTTGCATGCCAGTCATTCACTGACTCAAAAACAATGGTGCTTATTTTGCCTATCCAACCAGAGCTGTAGCTATTTGTACCAAAATCTGTAGGCATTTGGTAGGTGTGCCATCAACAGTGGTTCTGGATAATCCTTTAGGTGCCCAGTCAGCCTGAGGAGGATATAGGATTCACAAGACTCATCATACAATCCTGTGCCCAATAGTTGGGTCTCACAGAGTAAAGCACACTAATTAAGCTCTCTTATCATCTTTACCTACTTCCCTTCCTTTAGATCATCTCTTCAGGTTACACATTTCTTCGTAACAATGAAATTACAGTTACAGTCTGACATCTGTTAATACTAAACACTGCTGGACAAATATTCAGAATTCATCCCAGCCAAAGAATATTTCAGTTTCATTAACTAGATTCCACAGTCAATTGTTAAACATACTCTTTAGTGATGCACTAAAGGTGTAGAAATAATTTGTTTACACCATGTTCTAAGGTTACAATAGGTATGAGGCAATGAGCCCCTCACTATTTACAACTAACATAAGCAGATACTTGGTAACTAAGTCTATACAGGCTGAAAACACACCTGGGAATTTCCTGACTGCACTGACTCAGACTTTCTTTCATAGTCAGTTTTGGGTGGGTGGTGCTGAAAGGGAAGTTAGATGGTCAGGGTGTGCAGTAGCTGAGGCACCCTTCTTCTACCCTTTATGGTACAAAAGTGCTTTGCTAATTTTGGTTGCAAAACGGGTGAGTTTATAGCATGGAGAGTAAAGTTTTCAGTTTCTGTAGTAAAGTGCTGACTACCCCATGAGTGTGACATTCCTCTTAGAAAAAAAAACATTATTAACTTGTGAAACTATGCATTCTTTGTGTGCCAAGTCTATTTTGAGCACTACTCTGTATCCTGACTTCCTGATAAAATAATCATATTTGTACAGCTTAAGCAAATTAGTCAGAAACAAAATTAGTTTTTACAAAAGGTTTTGCTCAGGCTAGAAAACAGTAGTCAAGCTTTATCTTGTAATTTTAATTTGTGAAATATTTTCAATGAGCAAGTCAATAAACTGGGCTAATTGGAACCAGAGACTGGATGAGTTATCCAAATACAGTTTATGGGAGCAGCACGCAGACTGCTTTGCGATACTAGTATAATTACTTTACATATGTTGTCACAATGCTTTTCTACTTTTTTACTTCATTATATGACTGACAACATCCAGAGATAACTTATTCAGCATACAATACAGAAAAAAGACATTAGGACCTTTCAATTTACTAAAGAATAAAGATTAACTCAGTCATAAATGCATTTTAATGTATTTTTAATGATTTATTCATTTGCTGTCTTGGAGAGAGCTGACCTCTAGAAATGCTACTAGCCTTCCCCTCGACATTCTTTCTGACTTTCTCTGCACCTGTTGTTAAGCTAACAGGTCTACTTTTCCACCAGATATTTTTCTGACCACTTGTACAAGGATACCATAATTATCTTTAACTCCTTTGGCACTTCTGCTCTGGTCAATAACTTTATTCAAGATCACTGTCAAGGGGTCTGCCAACACACTGACCAGGTTTCTGTGAACCCAGAGAGGCACATTTGGTCCTTGTGTATCTAAGCAGCACTTTCCATCTGAATCTCTTCCATGTTTATCCTGGAATCTGCCCACTGTTCTCCTCATTCTGCACTGCCACCCTCCCTCCATCTGTTCACTGTTATCCCCATTCTGCCCTGCCACCATCCCTCCCAGCATGGAATCCTCCCTTTGCTTTCCTCTGTGAAGTCTGAAGCAAAGAATTTGATCAGTACCTCTGCTTCTTCCTAGGTTTTGGTGATCTCACTCCCATCCATGATCACTCTGGCCTGTTTTGTCCTTGCTTCTCTACTTGATTCCCCCTGCTAACTCTGTTTCAGATTTAGTCTTGCTGCTCTTACCATCTTTATTGTCTTTTTGTTACTTGCTGCTTGTACTGTGCATCCTACGCCTTCTTTTCTACCGCTATAGAAAGAAGTTATGTACTCACCAAAATGTCCATCTGTGTTGTCAATTTTCATTCATACTTAATTAATAGGTTCGGATCCAAACAAAAACAAGTGAGATCCAAACCGGTTTCACCCCCTGAAGACACCAGGCTTTGCCCCCCACACCCCCCTAACTATATATACCAACTCCAGGTCCACACTACATTGGGGAAGGGGACAAATCCCTGTTATTTGCCTTAAAGTGTACTGAAATACTAGTTGTCAGTCAAATGAAATTTCGATCAAATGGGTTTCAGTTAAATGGGCTGTCAATCAAATGAGGGTAACCAATATATATATATATATATATATATATATATATATATATATATATATATATATATATATATATATATATATATATTGTGACACCCGTGCACTGGCCCAGCAATCAAGGAGCCTCAATCCTCACCACTAACACCAGTGAGGGGAGTCCACATAGAGGAGGATAACTAATACACACACAGTAAAGTACAATTTCCCTTAAGAGCACACAGAGATCACAGTCAGTCTGGAGCTGGTTTCTCCCTTTCTTTCCAGATCCCCAATAAGACACCCCACTGGCACAGCTATAAGGTCCTGATCTCAGCCTAGTGGGCAAGCTAAAACCTCCAGTGTCCAACCTCTGTCCAACCAGTGCTTTGTGTCCCTGCCCATGTAGCTGACACACACACTTTGAGATAAGAGTTATATACAACCACACAGACACTCCTGGGGAAGGATGGCACAGATTCTCCAGCTGTGCCCCCTTTATTCGCAGTCAAAAAGGTAATACCAGCTGCCACCACCCACTATCAGCTACTAAAAAGGCCATTAACAAAGTGTCCAATTATTACTGTGCAATATTATTATCCAAATTGTAAGCGTGACTGAACAACAAAGCATATTGGAGTGATTTGGACAGTATCTCTATATGCATGCAATGTACTCTAGAGCTTAAATTATCTCTACATGAAACAAAGACAGTTGAAAGGTTTAAAAATATTTAATAATAAATAAAAACACAAGACAATATTTCTTACTACACAGTGATAGCCAAGAGTTCAGAGATCACAGATAAATGCTTAAAATAATACAGTAGAAAAGTTCTGACATCAATACAGAAACAAACCTAATCTAATATTCCTATTTCCTAGTTAGATCTAAACACAGTTCTAAAACAAACTTACCTATAGAACATAGGCAGTGCTGATGAGATGGATGTTCTCAAGACAAATGCTAAATGCTCTGATTCTCTCTCTTTAAATTGATAACACGGTGCTGCTTCACAGTACATCATTCTGAAAAATGTTCTGGTCTTCCCAGGCTAACAGAAATTCTGAGGTTCATAGGTTCATAGGTAGGTAATAGGCTATCTGCCCGAAGGCATTTATAAGCCTAGCCAGAATGTGTTGGCTTTCGCTGCCACCTTAGATTAGTTCCATGTGCCTCTGTCCAGCAGACCCACTGAAGTGATCCCTGGGGTAAATTTTCTGTTTCTCATCCACTCGTCAAGGTTTCTCCTGAAGAGTTCTAGAGAGGAGGTCTGCCTAATGTAGATTGGAATCTTGTTCCAAAGCATGGGAAGTCTCGGGGACAGGAATCTATCCCTCCAGCACGTCCAATTTATTGTTGTGGTGAGGTTTAGATCCCTAGAGCGTGTGGCTCGAGGGGATAAGGTTTTCTTTAGGCGGAGCATGTCCATCAATTCTGGGTTGGACATGGCCTTGTATGTCAGGCAGAGATCACCTCTGAGCAGGCGGTATGCAACCGAGTACAGCTGGAGTTTCTTCAGTCGAGCTGCATAGGGCATCTGTTTGAGGCCAGTGATCCTCTTGGTGAGGTACTTCTGTGGTCTTTCCAGCTGTTGCAGGTGTCTTGTACGGTACATCCCAAATGGGGCATTGTACTCTATTATAGGTCTGATGAGTGATGAGTAGAGGGGCACAATGACCTCTTTTGATCTGGATGCAAACCCTTTTGTGATTAGGTGGGCCACATAGAAGGATTTTCTAACCACTTTAGCAATGTGATTATGAAAGGAGAGATTACTATCTACTTGGGTCCCCAGATCCCTTATTATGTTTTCCGTATTTAGAGGACTACCACCTATGTGGTAGTTTGTGGATACTTTTTATTTCCAAAGGGAATAACTATGCACTTTTTGGCATTTAGCTTGAGGCCTTGATTTTGACACCAGGTATCCGTCTCAGTGAGACCCTTTTGGAGAATGTCTGTGTCAGCTGGTGAGTCAATTATAGCCCCTAGTTTTCAGTCGTCTGAGAACTTGGTAAGCCATAGTCCTCCTGAGCTTGTCTGTACCTCTAAGAAGTATATGCAGATCAGGAGGGGTCCTAGGACTGATCCCTGGAGAATGCCACTTGTAACCGGTTTAGAGTCAGACCTAGCTCCTGCAACTCTCACCATGTGGGTTCTGTCCGTGAGCCAATTGGCAACCCATCTTGTGACATAGGGGTTTATGTTCAGGCTGGTGAGCTTGTCTGTAATACCAGAATGGGGAATGGTGTTGAAGGCTTTTGCGAGGTCTAGGTAGGCTGTGTGTACCACCTTTCCCTCATCTATAGCCTTGGTAACTGTCTCAAAGAAGTCTACCAGGTTTAGGAGGCATGATCTGCCCTTAACAAAGCTGAACTGGGTAGGGTCCAGTGTTTGGAGGTTCCCAATGTCTCTGTTAATGAGGTCCATGATGATGTGCTCCATAGCCTTGCAGACCAAGCTAGTCAGGCTTATAGGGCGATTGTTCCCGGGATCTGTTGTGGCTCCACCTTTGTGGAGCGGAATAACTGTTTCTGTGCACCACTCTATGGGTACGTAGCCTGTGGAGAAGCTGAGTTTGAACAGTGTGTTTAGGTGAGGGGTTAGTTCATCTTCGAGCCTGTGTAGGACGCAGCCTGGGAGACTGTCTGGTCCCATTGATGCTGTGTTTTTGGCTTTGGAGAGGGCTATTTTAACCTGAGTGTCTGTGATTTCAGGGGCTCTACATTCTTCTGGTATGGTTATGGGCCTTTTTGGGGGTGAGGGGGGGTTGAAGTTTGCACTGAACCTGTCTGCCAGAATGTTGGCAATATTGGTTGGTTCAGTGTATTTTGTGCCATTCAGCACTAACTCTGAGCAGATCTGAGCATTACCACTTAGATTCTTGACATAGCTAAAGAATGCCTTGTGGTTATCTTTGGAGTCCTTGGCAAGTTTTCTTTCAAAGCTCGCCTTGGGCGATTTTATGAGGGCTCATAGTTTCTTGCTGATACTGATTCATAGGTTCATAGGTTGGTACTAGGCTATCAGCCCTAGGGCCTATATACACCTAGCCATAACAATTCCCTGGCTATTTCTTCCCACACTATTTACTTCCCTGGACCCCTGTCTAGCAGGGCGACTGACGTGATCCCCGAGGTGAATTTCCTTTCTCCCATCCAATCATCAAGGTTCCTTTTGAAGAGGACCAAAGAGGCAGTCTGCTTGACATGTATGGGCAATCTATTCCAGAGTCTGGGGAGTCTCTGGGTCAGGAACCTATCCGTCCAGCATGTTTTGTTTATTGTGATGACAAGGTTTAGATCCCTGGTGCGTGTGGCTCTGAGGGATTGGGATTTCTTTAAGTGTATCATGTCCAACAGCTCTGGGTTTGACATGGCCTTGTATGTTAAGCAGAGATCGCCTCTGAGTAGACAATATGTGACAGAGTATAGCTGGAGTTTTTTTAAGGTGGTCAGCGTAGGGCATCCGCTTTAGGCCTGTGATTCTTTTAGTGAGGTATTTCTGCAGCCTTTCCAGTTGTTGCAGATGTCTTCAGAGGTACATACCAAACGGGGCGGTATATTCTATAATGGGTCTAATGAGGGATGAGTACAGTGGGACAATGACCTCCTTTTTTCTGGATGAAAAGCCCTTAGTGATGAGGTGTGCCACATAGAAGGATTTTCTGACTGTTGTGGCAATGTGGTTATCGAAGGTGAGACCACTGTCCACCTGTGTCCCTAAGTCTCTTATCACACTTTCGGTGTTTAGTGTACTGCCACCTATATGGTAATTCATGGATACATGTTTTTTCCCAAAGGGGATAACTATACATTTCTTGGCATTGAGCTTGAGCCCATGGCTCTGGCACCAAGCATCTGTTTCTGTAAGGCCCTTTTGTAGAGTATCCACATCATTTGGGGATTCAATAATGGCTCCCAGTTTGCAGTCATCTGCGGACTTTGTTATCCAGAGTCCCTTAGTGTTGGCCTGTACTTCAGAGAAGTAGATGCCAAACAAGAGCGGTCCCAGGACTGAACCCTGAGGTACTCCACTTGTCACTTGTCTGGAGCTGGATTTGGAGTCGGCTACTTTTACAGTGTGGGTTCTATCAGTAAGCCAGTTAGCAACCCATTGGGTGACGTAGGGATTAATGCCCAGCTTAGTAACTTTATCTATGATTCCAGAGTGGGGTATGGTGTCAAAGACCTTGGCAAGGTATAGATAGGCTGTGTGGACCACCTTACCCTTTTCCATGGCTCTGGAGACTGATTCAAAGAAGTCAATCAGGTTCAGGAGACAAGATCGGCCCTTCACAAACCCAAACTGGGTGGGGTCCAGTGTTTGAAGGTTGTCAATGTCTTTGTTTATAAGTTCCATGATAATACGCTCCATGGCCTTGCAGATAAGGCTTGTCAGACTGATAGGACGGTAGTTTCTGGGATCCAAGGTGAATCCCCCCTTGTGGAGTGGGATAACTGTAGCTCTGCACCACTCAGTGGGCACGATCAGGGATGTCTTCCCTTTTTGGGATTTTACTCTTTTCTGTACTAGTTTCCTCCTTCTATTGTATAGCTTGTTTATGGCAGGGGTCCACCAGACTGGTTTCCTCTTCTTAGAGGAGTGAGCCTTGGTTTTGCTTGGGATAGCACGATCCATGCATTCTTGTAGGTGCCCGTAGAATGCATTAGTAAAGGATTTTCAGCTTGGACAGCGTTATCCTTTAGCATGGGGGCTTTGAACCTTTCCACCTCTGTCTTAAGTAACGTGAAGTTTGCTTTTGAAAAGTTTTTCATGTTGGTTTCCTTGTCCGGGGGTGGGGGCGGAATGTGGCTATCCAAAGTGATTTGTTTATGGTCAGATCTAACCAGCAAGGGGTTGACCTCCGGTGTGCAACACCAGTCGCCCATGTTGGTGATGACCAGGTCCCTCTGGTGGAAGTGTTGACCAGTTTTTCCAGGACGTTTGAGTTTATAAATTCTAGGAAATGTTGGACAAGGGAGTTAGTACATGGATAGTTGAAATCACCCAATATTAGGGTGTTTTGCAGGACCTTTATGTTACCCAGTGTTTCCAGCAATGCGGAATGGGGGTCCTGAGACATGGTGGGTGATCTGTAGCAAGCTACAATTTAAATTGAAGTTTTTCCCGTTGTTAGTTGCACGTGGATAATCTCTGAAGCATCGTGCTTTGACACTAACCTGGAGGTGTGGGTATCCTTGATGAATATGGATACTCCCCCGCCTTTTGTATTTCAGTCTAGGTTCTGTGGCCGAAATATATGGTATGAGTTGTAGCCTGGCAGTGCTGGGTGCTCTTTTTAGCCATAAACCAGGTTTTTGTTACTACACATATATCGATTTTCTCCATACTGAGGAGTGCCTCGAGTGCGTGCATTTTGAGGTTTAGACTTCTGGCATTCAGTAGTATTACCCTAGGATTTTTGTTACTTGTGCTATTTACGATGGTGGGTTTGTCTTTTGAGCCTTGCCTAAAAAAGGCACTATGCGGGTGGCAAGAGCCTTAGCCAGTTTTCGAAAGCCTAAGGGTGACAGGTGCAAGCCATCTCTAGCAAAGCAGTGTGGCTTGTCGAGCCTGTCATCCCAGGCAGACAGACAGTGGATCTCCTCTGAATTACACCAATTGTTGAAATTGATAATTTTTTCTTTATACCGTGGTATCATTCTTGGTGAGGGCAGGATGCTACTCAGGGTCAGGGTCATACTGGCCTGGGCTACGTGATCAGAGAGCTCTTTCATGTCTCTTTTCATGTAGTCCAGGGAGGTACGGCTTAGGTCATTCACACCAACATGGACAATAACAGAGTCATATATGTACTTCTTCTGGAGTATCCTGAGTGCTTGTGTTATGTGGCGGATCCTGGCACCCAACAGGTAGCTAACAGTAACCTTATCCTTATTCAGCCTAGTGAGTGGGACGTCAGTGTGCCTGACTATAGAGTCACCTATTACTAGTTATGTTGGGTATTTTACTTTGCCTTGAGGGCTGTGATTGCATGGCACACTGGTTTTGTGAAGTATGTGTTTCATGGTTTGTGTTGGGGGTGGAGGTTGCTTGGATGTCTGCTTTGGAGGACTCTGTTGCTTTTGCAGATTTTTATTTAGAGCCTCCAAGTATGTTTTCGTGTATTTACATGTGTTTTCTGTCAGTGCTGGTTTAATGGGTCTATGTGAGACTGGTGGTGTGATGCCAATATTTCCCTTCTCCTCTTGACTGTCTGATCCAGTCTTGAGTTGAGAGAGCTTAGCCTCCAGTTTGGCTGTATAATTGCATCTCTCGCATGTATTAGTGTTTGGTGGTAGGAGGAGAGGATTGTCTGTGTACATGAGGCAGTTGTAACATTGCCTCAAAATGCCCAGATTCACCAGTTAGACTGGAGAGTACACCTGAAACTGCCCTTTGGACATGCCTGGATAGGTACAGTAAACTGTTTTACTGAACGGCTGGTAAGGTCGAATAGAGAGCCTTGTCCTTCTGTAGTGCTAGGGTTTATAAGTGCTTGCTATGAGTCTTGAGCAAGTGCTGGGCTGAGAAATGAATGACTTGAGTGCTTAAGTTGAAAGTTTGTCTAGTTCCAAGGGGAAAATTGAAGAGGAGACTTTGTGGAACCCGGGTTAGCTAACTGGCAGTGCCTGGCGTGCAAAACCGGGCAAATGCAGTTTTGTAGCAGGGAAATGAAAGAGATAGAAATTAGCCCAAAATGGCCAATAAGCTACTACTTTCTGGGCTGAAACCACTCTTCCAGGGACAGATAGGCTGCTCAAAGCTACCCTCTCTCACAGGTGAACAGAGAAACTTCTTTCTATCCAAGTAAGGTATGGACAAACACAGAGATTTGTAACACAGCCCTGAATTCAGCACTAACCTGAAAACTGGACTATACTAGCTTAGAAAGGTGGGAAACAAGTATATGTTTTTAATAGCCATTTAGATCTTGCAGCTGGTCAGGAAGCCAGAGCAATAAAAAAATTATACATGCAAATTCTAGCCATTAACTCTGGCCTCAAAACAATAGGAAGAATTCCTTCATTTAGACATCTCAGCTCGAAGTTTTGACATCAAACAATTACACAATGCTTGACTTATCAGCTTTCCTACAGCAGAATGCACTGTTACATTTTTGCAGTTCCACATCTAACAGCATTTTCTTCCATTTAAAAGAACACGTCTGTGGCTTATATTAATATTTACAAATGGCAGAGTTATCTACAAAATTCTATCTGGCTCGGCTGGCAAACACACCCACCCAAAATACAAGATGCTCAGGTCATTGTCTTCAAAATAGTGGGGGTCAAGAGCTTGGGACTCAAGTGTGCTACAATGCAACTTTATTTTTTTGTCATGAAGTGTAGGTCCTGAGACAAAACTAAAGTAAGTTCACATAAATATTGTCATCAGTAAGTATTGGTCATTACAAAAATATTTTTAACAAATTTATATGTGTGTATAGCAAACAACTCAGATAAAAAAATCAAGCAAAGAGAAATAAACTGAGCAAATCCAAATAAACGTTGCAGGTTAGAATTTGAACCACCAGGAAAATAATTTATTGAAGTAAAGTTAGGGCTTTCATTCTACTACATTGAGTAAAACTTCTTCAGACAAAAAAAGGAAGTCTCAAATCCTTAAATAGGTGACACAACCTCATAATTAAATTAATTCATTAGGCATTAAAGTGCACTCATCAAATAAATATGGGTCCATGTCAGTATAGCGATTGTCAACCAAAATAAAAACATATACCTCCCTCATAATACATAAAAATACATGCTAGAAATATGTATATATATATATATATATATATATATATATATATATATATATATATATATATATATATATCAAAATGTCTGTAAAATGCTATAAGGTGATATTGTACTTGAGGGCCTCACCAGATGCGCAGTAGCAAGCCCCGCCCAAAACCCACCCCCGTGCTATTTCATAATCGGGCACTAATGAATATGCATTCCCTCAATAGCGACACGACCATATGTTTCTTGTATGTAGAATTTAGTGTTAATATCCATAACGTCCAATAAATAAAGAAGTAACTACTTCAGATCAATATAGTTCATATAGCTATGTTGTTTGATACTTTATACTGTGCAATGTTACTGATAGCTCTAATTCTTAAAGACTATCTTACAGTGCTGACTTTATTGTTTCTCCGAGTAAAATATCGCCACAAATTTCTAAGTTTAAGAGCAATATTTAAAAAATTGCCCTTATTTTGGATGGCCTTTGTCCCACTTTCATTTATGGCTTTGTCCAGATTTCTTGCTCTAAAAGGTTGAGCGGTATGTGTGTCATTATTTATTGACTTCAACCCTCAATGGTTTCAGAAAACCACCAATTTTATGAGGAAAAGACCAAAAATAGGCGGAAATCTGGACAGTTGAGAAGTACAAGTCCACTACGAAAACACATGGGAAGGTGCAGTGACTATGGTAATCTAACACAATAGGGGTTGCTATCCATGTTCCAAGAAAGTGTTACAACTTTTGAAGTAATGTCTTTTTCTGTCAGTGTTTTTTATATGTCGTAGCAAACGTCAAAAATGTATTGAGTGCGACTTTGTTCTCACTTTTATAAAACTAGGATCAAGTGTGAAGGGGGCAGACATTTCTAGGAACATGGACAATGATCATCATTTGTATTTAGTTTGTGTGTGTAGCGGTCGTGGATTTAATGCACATATGATTATTAACCTTAATCTGTAAGAGGAGAAACTAGGGCTGTTAGCTGATTAGAATGCCATGTCAATCATGGCTCATTACATATGCAGACCTGGTCGTCAATCATTCGCGACATGCCCACTTCTGCACGAAACGCAAGGTGAGGTCTTCAATGAAACCAAAGAATACTATTGAAACACTGTTAAAACAATGAATGTGATTGAATGCATACATTCAAAATAAGTGGACAAAGAAATGGAGATTTGCATTTTTTCGTCCACTTATTTCTTTGATGAGTTTACGTTAATGCCTAATGAATTAATTTAATTATGAAGTTGTGTCATCTATTTAAGGATTTGAGACTTCCTCTTTTTTTTTTTTTATTAATGTGTGCATAGGAACCCTTTTGTTAACCTATTTCACTGTGGTACCTAAAGATTAGCTATGCTATAAGGACTTTAACCTTTCCCTGGTTAATGGAATGAATTTTGGGGCACCTCTAGAGCATTTAGATCTCACAAGGACAAGTGTGTTCCATTCTTACTCATAAGCTAGTGGAAAAAAATCATATTTTCTGTTTTAGTTTCTAATTCTGCAATAGCCCTTCCATATGAAGAAATCATTGTCACCAGGTTGACCTCTACAAGTCTTTAATGCTCACTTTCCCCACACTATCAGAATGTAAATCCATTGCTAAAAATACTACACATAGTGTGGGAAAGTTAAAACACAACAGCAAGTTCTAGGAAAGTCTAGTTAAGTCTGCTCATCTTACTACCACAGTGACCCTCAACAGGGCAAGCACTAAAAAAATGATATTACACAAATTGAACATTACAAGGCTAACTTAAGTTCCTAGTCTTGGATATAATGAAGATAGATGATTTACGTTTTCACGTTAATATATTTTTTCTACAAAATTGTACTTAAGTAACTAGTGCTTAGTTATTAATATATGTTGTTATGGAAATTTTATTTTAACATTTGAATTACATGTCTCGATTCATCTGCCTTCCATGTTATAATCCCATTTTCTGTTGTATCTGAGTAGACAATGCTATTTACCAGCAGTTAGCCAGTGTTTGAAGGAAAACTGTTCCTGCAGATCAGAAAGATCTGAAATGTAAATCCTACTTAGTTTTATTATTAAATTATTAACCAGAAAGAATATTAAATCGTTTACTTTAGTTGATGCTAGAAACGATATTACCAAATATATTAATTGCAACTAGACATTTTAAAATACCAAACGAACATTATTTCAAGTACCACTCCGATCACACGACGATGACCAGGGCACTCCGTATTGCACATTTCTTCATGAGTAATATATTCTTACACCACAAGAGTCATACTAAATAATTTTATTAGCAAATTATTTTTTTTTATTCCTAATCAACTTCAGTTTTATGAGAGAACCTGATACTTCCCCGTTACATCTACAATGTATTACTGGAAAACAGACTCCAGATAAAGTTAATTCAGCACAGAATGATATGAAAGCTACCCATCCCACCAAAAATGATATATATCTGCATAGTTTAGCATTCAGAAATGAAGCATATTTTCAGCAGTTTTAATTATTTTCATTTAAAGAACCCATTTCACGGGGCTATTTGATTCAAGATAACTTCGTATCAAGCACCTAATTTTGCGCTATAATGCAATTGTACTCTTCCGGCCATAAAGTGGGGGTCCTGATACAGAACTACAGTAAGGTCACATAAACATTGCAATTCGCCATGTATTGATTATTACACAAATATTTGTATCAAATTTATTCATATATGTATAATTTGTTGACCGTGTAAGTACAGCTGGTTTGAAGACCCTTTTCGGGTACGATCCGGACCAGGATGCACTGACATTTCAGACAGAAACAATAACACATTCAGTTGTGAGTGGAATAACTTTAATATTTAAAATGTGCTCCCTGCCTTCGTCTCTGAGTACGGTCATTTCTGTTCCAGATGAATTGGTGATGGTGAATAGTACAGCTGAATGTCGCTACGGTGTTGTAACACGGCACTGAACAGAGCTCCTTTGTCGCTTCGCTCTCAGTATTCTTACACTCCCTTTATTCGATGTTGACTTTTCTAAATGTGATAATGTTATGTGAAATAAGTAAATCGTTTAAAAATACAACAATATTTTCAGACAAAAACGGATCCAACCGCTGCTTATTAATAGTCGTCGGTTAACGATACAACCGTTACAAATTTGAAAGCTTTTTGGACTGGTCGCCAAGGCAACGCAATGCTAGGAGAAGCACGTAAAATGGAATGCTATCACGCGCCACCTTTTCTTGCTCTTCTAACTATGCTGCTCATGCATAGCAATTGCAAAATTGTAGATGAAGGGGAGCAGTGCTTAGGGATATCGTATCGCAACCTCGGACTTCACATATCCAGTGTGTTTTTTGTAAAGGATCAAAAAATTTGAAACTCAAATATCTGTTATTATTTAATTACTACATTCTAAAAATTGTCAATAAAACCACAAAGGTACCAGGAGCAAAACAAAAATAAGGTGCAAAAAATACAGACATTCTGCGAAATTTTGGAAAGTTGAGGAGTGTGTTTGTCACTTTTTAGATGCCCAACACAAAATGAAACATTTCTAATTTTTTGTCCTAAAATTTCAGGACATTTGCAGTTTGTCATTTTCATTTTTCCAGGACATAACTTCTAAGATGAGGACTGTCCTTAGTAATGAGGGCTATGTAGTAACCCTAGAAATTTTTGCATCGTGACATGAACAAGCAGCATTGGTCCTAATGAGCATGGTGGCTTGGGTCTACTTCAAAATGTCAAAGACCCATATACTCAAATTAACCAGCATTGAGCCCACAGTAGCGAAACTCCTGTTAATCGAAAGCGTACAATATAGAAACCCGGAACGTCGAACTATATTATATCACTTACCAGGTGGTGCTGCGGTAGTGTTGTCGCCTCACAGTATGACGCTGTCCGGTTCGATCTGCGTGGAGACATGCGTGAATGGGCGTACCTTCGTTGAAGGTTGTGTGCCAGGGCTGGTAACTCGGCACGTAAAAATCAACTACCAATCATTAGCGGATCAGAGTTCCGCTGTGGCGACCCCTAACCGGGAAAAGCCGAAAGACATAACAACAACCAGAAGTTCAGTCTTCACTTAAAGGAGCACTGAACGCTCCTCCATTTAAACTCAGTCTACACTAAATCTGTCTCAGTGGTTTTAAATGGAGATCGCAGTACAGTGAGGATCGGGAAATGTACATTTTTCTCACTGTAGAGCGATCTCTGAGTTGTTGGTATATATAATTTAGAGGGGGTGTGGTGGCACAGCCCCCCACATGGGGGGTGCAGGGGGGCTTGCCCCTTCCAGAACCACTAAAACAGATGTAGTGTGGCCTGAGTTTAAACGGAGGAATGTTCCTTTACGTGAAGACTAGACTTCTGGTCAATTATATAGTTTGATGTTCCGGTATCCATATTGTAAACTTTCGATTAACAGGAGTTTCGTTATTGTGGGCTTGATGTCGTGTAATTTGAGTTTATTGGTCTTCGACATTATGAAGTAGACCCGGTGACTTAATATGCAACCACCTGCAAAAATGGGTAGTGTATAGTGCTGCTGAACACAATGATAGTGAGTTGACCTGCAGTGTTATATTAGGGTGCAGTGGAGTGATATGGCAGAGTAGAAAGTAGGAGATGAGCATATACAGTGGCATGATTCTGGATGCTAGAAAAAAGCAATGCTATGAGGTCTAATACCAAGAGATAACATATAAAGAAGAGGAGTATTTTGCTTTGAGTTTCATGTTTGTTGGGTTTTGGTTTCCTCTTTAGTGAGGATGCAGCAACATGATCCTGACACTGTGGCAATCAATATATTGTTGATGAGTAACCAAACAAAATAAAGAAATGGAAGGCCATTTAAATGCCTTTGTGTAATACTCCTGTATTTAGAAAGAGCAAGAGATAGTATGAGAGGAAGGCTACACAGAGGTAATGGGCTTCTTGTGGCCTGATTGCATGCCTTACTGAGGTTTAGATGACACCACAATCGCAAAGCTACATGATTATGTGGATATATATTCTTAAAGTCTTTTCTGAAGGACCATTTTCAGAATGCATTCCCAGAGCTGAAGAGAGAACATTCCAAGGTTTACCAACATACATAACAAAGGCATACCGCTTAACTTCTTTCTTCAAGATTTCTGGACAAAGTCAAAACTAATGGGGGAACAAAGGCCTGAAATCAGGGACAATTGTTAAATATTAGTCTAATTCACTTAAAATATTAATCGAATAAAAGGATTTGCATCAACGGGCATTTTTCTGAACAATAAGTATGAAATTCTAATGTCTTGCATTATTGGTTGATAGTAGTCCTCAGTGATTTACCAGAAAATAAAAAAAAAATTCTGATGGACAGATGAGAAATACGAGACAAAATCAAAGGTGTTCTACAATTACCTATCTCCACCTATCTCCAATTACCCATCTGCTGCTCCAAGTTATGTTTAAATAGGGTTAAGGAGGAACTCTAATTCGCATGGATATAGAACTGATTCTGAACATTTCTACAGTTTTAAGATTCACATATAAAAACTCTGAAAAATGCAGCAGTGGTGTCTCAGTATTGTGGCTGATTCTAAAGCCAAGTTCTGAGTCTGAGATTAGTTTATGCAATAATAAGCAAAGGATTGAATATGGTGCACATTTTTCAGAACCCTGAAGAGTAGAAGAATAATAGTCAGGAATACTGTTTGTTGCGGTTATCAGGTTTCCTATTCATCTCCTCAGATTGACACAGTTCCAAACTCCAGCATTGATCTAGACACACATCTTCACAGCTTCTTCTCTTTCTTACTCTCCACATCCTACCTCCACCCATAATCACCTCATGCTGCCGTCTACGCCTCCTACCTTCTCCCCACTCATATTTCTATACCCTCATTTCTCTCTCAATCTTTTTTTTTCTCTTTACCTCCGCTGTATGTTAGTCATCAGACTCCTCCTGGCCAATTGACCCACTTGTTCTCCATCCATAGGAAGAAGATCGACTACGAGGGACTTCGACATTTACACAGCCATAAAGGATGAATTGAAATTTGCTACTTTATGCCCTAACTCCTGCATGCAGTCGACAAAGCATCAGGGAGGTACATGCAAAATGCTGGTGGTGGTAGATTTCTGCTCACTTTCACAAGGGGCATTCCCTCCAAACAGCCCTGCCCATTCTCCCAAAGCATAGTGGTGGTCTCTCTGGTCTTCACCAGCGAGATTGTGCTACCCAATATGCTCTTGAGTGAGTGCTGTTTTCCCCACCCATTGTCAAGGGTAAGCAGGCCACAATGGTACTGAGGTGTTGAAAGAGTGTAGGTAACTTGTATTCACAGATTTTCCCCATGTGACAGTGATTTGATTTCTAACATAGTTCAGGAAGTGATCACTGGCGCTGTTTCTATCATGATATGCTAGGCCCACATAACTTATTGTATTTGGATGTATATAAGAATGCACATAATTTAACAAATCACACCATACACTTGCTTGGAAGACATGGCTATAGCCATGTATTTATTATGACAATCATATCAAATTAAGTATCATATCAGTGCCATATCAGAAGTCAATGCCAGTCAGACCAAATTAATGGGAACCAGGAATACTCAGATGTGCGCAAAGGGCAGAACCTGGAAGTAAGTCAACTCAACCAGGCCATAAAATACCACCACAATTCCTGAAATGCTCAAACAACACAAGTGGCTGAAGTGATCACATCCAAACACCAGCAGTCTCCTGTCACCATTTATCCAGATACCATTGGCTGAAGGGAATCTGCGACTTGTGGGACCCCAGGCTGTGGCCCACCACCTGCCCTATACAGCATGGGGTTGCCCACATAGAGAAGGGCTAAGTTGTCCAGGCCTGCACTCTTCTCCAGGCCAAGCACACTGTTTTGCAATTTAGTCTTCCAAGACTGCCCTTCCACCTTTATGGTTACAGCACCTACCTAACCTAACCTACCTTCCAGCCTACCTACCTACCTACCTACCTACCTAACATTTGCTAGGAAAGGCAAAAACCTGAGAAACCCAGTGGGACAAAACAGGAAATTCCTTCCCAACAGCAAATGTGATCACTCTTATGGGTCAGCAAGCACCTGCCAAGTCTAACCTTACACTCTCTACACCTCTTTTTGCATTTAAAAGGAAGGGTGGATGTTTTTCTCTGTCCTGCTCTGCTGTTGAAAAGAGATATTGTCAGACTATATGCGGCTTTTTAAACTCTTTCCCTACCTACCCATCTACCTTTACATGAGCCCCCTCATCTTCCTCTTCCTAACCAACTTCTTGCCTTCCTAGCCCCCACCCCACCAAATGCTATTTTCCCTATGGATTTGACAAGCTCTCATTGCCTTTCAATAAAAATAAGCATGCACATAATTTAACAAATTAAACCACACACTTGCTTGGAAGAAATGTCCATATCCATATATTTATTATGATAATTAGACTGAATTAAGTATCAAGTCAGCACCATATCAAAAGTCAGTGCCAATCAGACCAAATCAATGGGAAGCAAGAATATTCAGATATGTGCAAAGGGAACATCAGAATATTCAGATGTGTAGAAAGGGCAGAACTTGAAAGGAAGTCAAATCATCAGGCCATAAAATGCCACCTGAATCAATGTAAATGTTCAGCCAACACCAATGGCTGAATGGATCACATGCAAGCACCAACAGTCTCCTGTCACCATTCAGACAGAGACCAGTGGCTGAGGGGGATCTGACACTTTTGGGATCCCAGGCTGTGGCCCCCTACCTGCTTGCTAGGGCATGGAGAGGCCCCCCCCATGAAAATGGCCAAGCTGCATTACCCTGCACCCCTCCCCAGTCCTAGCACACTCCTTTGCAATTTAGTCTTCCAAATCTGACCTTCTATCACAGGAAGATGGCTTGTCCTAAAAGCCGGCTGCTTTGTCTCCCAGCACATCTGCTAACCTTCCAATTCCCTTTTTTAATGTTTCCTATAATATAATATATAATATTATAATAATATAATATAGGAAACATTAAAAAAGGGAATTGGAAGGTTAGCAGATGTGCTGGGAGACAAAGCAGATGGCTTTTAGGACAAGCCATCTTCCTGTGATAGAAGGTCAGATTTGGAAGACTAAATTGCAAAGGAGTGTGCTAGGACTGGGGAGGGGTGCAGGGTAATACAGCTTGGCCATTTTCTGGGGGCGGGGCCACTCCATGCCCTAGCAAGCAGGTAGGGGGACACAGCCTGGGGTCCCAAAAGTGTCAGATCCCCCTCAGCCACTGGTCTCTGGCTGAATGGTGACAGGGGACTGTTGGTGCTAGGATGTGATCCATTCAGAACTTTGTTCCTATGCCACGGTGGTATGGCGGTAGTGCTGTTACCTCACAGCAAGAGGTTCTCCCATTCGATTCTCGGCTTGGCTTGGGAGTGCCTTATGTGTGAAGTCTGCATGTCCTCCCCGCGGTTGGGTAGTGTTAGAAAGACATGCGTGCGTAAATGGGCATGCCTTCATTGGAGGTTGGGCATCGAGCTGGCACTGCCAATCATTAACGGACCAGAGTTCCGCTGTGGCGACCCCTTACCGGGAAAATCCGAAAGACAAACAACAGCCTATAAAGAACTTTGTTCCTAAATGCGCAAGTACTTCATCACGTCTGTAAAGTTCTGGTGAACTAATATTAATATTAGTGTGGAGCACTGCCGAACACCCTAGCTCAATTACCTTTTGCTTAACGAATCTGTTTGTCAGCTTCTTAACCCGTTCTATTGCTTTGAGGTTATTTGCTACTTGCTAGATTGGTCTTTGAATTATATCTGACTACACAAGTTTTATGTTGGTCTATTTCTGTCTGATCAGACTGAACCATTGACAAATTCTACTTTTTGAGATACAGCAATGGGCTACTTATAACATCACAGCACCATATGCAATATAATTACACCTGGCTCAGGTAATGACTCAAAATGCTCTGTCAAAGCTGCCAATGGATGTCTCCACTGCATTTTTCCTCTTTCCCAGCCAGCAAACCCACATTTCTTCTTTGAAATCCATTATTTACCCTGTTTCACCCAATACTCTGGCTGTGTGATACACAAAGGAAAGTTCCAGAATTCATACCCTGCACCAGTTACTTTAGAACACCTGCAAAAGAGAATACTGATTAGTCATTAGTCATCATGGTCTGACATATTTTCTGTATGCTTGGAATTTACACCGATATAAGCACATTTACTCAATTTCCAATGCCCCTTTTAAGTGGGCATTTGAAGCAGGTTCTATTCTAAAGGAACGTGTTGTTAATTTGCTGTTGTCAAGACCCAGCCTTTCTATGTCTTTTTTGCAGGACTGCCCTGAACTTGCAATTAGACAAGGGAGCACAATCCCTATGAAACAAAAAAATGATGTGTCACCACTCAGAAGCATCACCTGGCAATTCCTAATTTTATTCTTTGGGGCTTGTGCCTCTTCCATAGTCCTTTCCTAACTGGTCCATTTAACTCTTCCTTGCATGTACCATACCCTGTCACCCCAGGTGATTATCCTTGGGCTCTAGAACCCAATGGGGCTGTCATGCTTACTGTGCTGCATTATCTCTGATATCTGGCATGCCACGCAAAATGCTATTCAGTGTGTTGTCCAAAACAACCAGAATTCATACTCTGAGCTATATACTTATCTAAGAATTCCCCAGTAGGTAAGTTCAAGCACCAAAAATGGAAATTGGCTAGGCTAAAAATTGGCCTGCAGGGGCAGCTAGCCTAGCACTTACTGATAAACCTATAAACCATAACCATGGAAAAATGATCGGTCGAATGAGCTGGTGGTGCTCATCTGCTCTCCTGACTTCCATTCTAACTCAGCCTTGGAGCATCTTTCTAACTGCAAATGCTTGCCCAGTGTCCTGCCACCCTCATACACCTTGACATGCCCTTTTTTATACTAAAAATGTAATTTAATAGCTGTGGTATTGGTAGTGGCCATTGTAATAGCTGTGATATTGGTTGTGGCCATTGCACTTGCCACCCTTCATCAGCCCTCATTTCCAAAGTGGATAATACATTTCTTATACCATGCCCATGTACCCACAGGTATTGTGTTCTCTGCCATGCCCCATACCCACTTTTCATCAGATCCCATAGGTGTTGTGGAATCCTGCAAAGCTTCTAGCCCTCTGCTGGAACCAGTTGTCTGTACCTGTCACAGTGAAAATGAGAAAGAGAGTCAGCAATAACATTGTCCCACCCTTGAATGCGCTTGCTGTGAATTTTGTGTTGTGCTATGTGCATTTCAGTGCAAACTCTATTGTTTTTTTCTTCTTGGTCCTATTTTTGTTTAACCCTTAATCTCAGGCTTATTCACTAACCCCCCCCTTCATCCTTTTCTCCTTCCCATTCTACCCCCTTTTTTGTAAATATGTACATATAGTTTGCTTCTGAATCATTGTATTATTTGTTTATTTTATTTTATATTTGTTGACTGGGTTTGTCTGACTGGGCTACAAATGCCCATTTTCAGTGGAGGCCCGAGGAGAAAAGCTCCAACAGAAAACAGAAATTTTACATATTGAATACATATAGAAATACATTCATCAGTAGTACAGATTACTGCATTACAGTGCCACACATTACATTCATCAGTACCACACATTATTGCATTACAGTGTCATACATTAAACTGTGGCAAGTGAAATACATAGAAATACATTCATCAGAGAGATACATTCATAATTACATATTATATACATAATAGTGCAATAGTTACATAGCTAAAATATTTTACTAGTTATGTTTGTATAGTGATGTACCAAGAGGAGAAGATAAAGTAGTAAGTTTGTTTAATGAAGGGAAGGAAGAGATAAGAGAAGTTGAAGGTTATAGAGGAGTGTTTACGGAGGATAATTACATTGGCAAGTCCATTTTTCATGAAGGTATTTTTTGTAGCTCTTTTGAATTGATTGGGATGTTCAAGGGATCTTATATCTAGTGGTAGGCTATTCCAGGCATTGGAAGGGTTAAAGCTATAAACTAGGTGACCCATTTTGGTCCTTGGTTTGTAGATTTTTAGTAGGCCTTAGTCAGAACTGCAGAGTAATCTAGTGGGTAGGTAATGAGAGATTAGAGAGGAGATAGTCAGACAGAAAGAGGGTTTGTAGAGAATGGAATGAATAATCTGAAACTGATTATACCGAAGCAGGTTAGGTAATTCTAGCCAACTTAGTTCTTTTAGTGAGAGACACTGATGGGACTTGTAAGAATTTTGGGCAGCAAATCTGGCAATCCTGTTATAAGTTGTTTTTAACTTGTTTAGTAGTCCAGTGTTGAGGCCGGTGAGAATTTGGGAGCTATAAAGTAAAATGGGTAAGAGGCAGGCATTTGAAAGGGTTAGTTTTGCTGTTTTGGTAAGATATTTTTTGTTTCTATGGAGGAGACCTAACTTGAGATGTGTTTTTCAGATGCAGTTATTGATGTGTAAATCAAAGGTTAGTCTATCATCAATAGTAACACCCAAGAGTTTTGTACTGGTGTCCACCTGTATTTGAGTATTATTTTGTGAAAGTATGGAGAAGGAAGACTTTATGTGGTTAAGTTTTTAGGGAGAAAGAGTAGTAATATGGTTTTCTTTGGATTAAGGATAAGTTGGTTTTCAGATAGCCAGTTTTCTACAGAGTTAAAAGAGAACTGTGTGTCTGATTTTAGTTGGTGATTCAGCAATAGTGATAAGTGTAGAATCATCTGCATATTGTATCAGTGAGGATCCAGGACAGGAAGAGTAGAGAAGGTTGGTAAAGATGTCAAAAATAAGTGGCCCAAGGATGGAGCCTTGTGGAACACCCGTTTTAACAGGAAGAAGAGGGGAGAAAGCTGAGAGCCATTTGACTGATTGGAGTCTATCAGAGAGAGAGCTGTTAAACCAAGATATGGCGGATAGAGAGTTGTGTAAGTTTGCTAGTTTAAGGAGAAGAAGTTTATGACAGACTGTATCAAAGGCTTTACAGAGATCAATGAAGAGACAGGAAATAAGTTTGCTACTTTCTCTAGCTAGTGATACAGAGTTTAGGAAAGACAGGAGAGCTGTAGTAGTGCTGTGCATGGGATGGAAGCCATGTTGGGTAGGTGTGAGTAGATTTTCTTGCAGAAGGTAGTGTAAGGCTTGATTCTATATACATTTTTCCAGAAGTTTGGAAAGTTTTGTTTTTCAACAGTTACGTTAACTTTCATGTGAATGCAGTTTTCAGTATTTATGTATTATATTTCCCTGTATTTATATATGCACAGTTTCATATATTCATATATTTTATATGTTAATGCCATGTTGATGTAGACTTGGGTTACTGTTACTGCATAACCCAAACTGAGGCTACCATTAGTCATATCCTGATCATGTTGATAGTGGCATCAGAGTCTATTGATACATGACTCTGTTTGGAGAGTGGGTGTCTGTGCCCAACAGAGCTCATGGTCCTGGTGGATATGTGAGTATATACCCAGAGAATGAAACAGACCTGTAGACACTTGCATCATCTGTAATCAACTAACAGGATGTGATGTGATGTGCTCCTCAGAGGAGGATTGCTGCTAAAGGTAGCTACAATGTTTCCGTAATAGCCAGTGTTGTCACGTCCATAACACAAATATGTACATGTGAGTATCACTATCTAAAACATCTTCATAGGCCATACGTAAACTAAATACGGTACTTGGTACTTGTAGTACTGCCTGCTCATACAGGCATGTCCACTAGTCAGCTACTGGTGTTTCCTAATGTTAGCTTTGTGTATGTGGCCATCCTGGGGGAATGTAATCTCTATGCCATGTACACTGCCAGACCCACCTAACACCACGCCCCACACATTGTTTGGGATGTAGCTACAGGAGTAAGCTAGAAGGCAGCCCAGTCTACAACCATGACTGGACTGGACAGACATGAGGTGTAGGTTAACACATGCAGCTCATCAGCACAACCAACACATACCCTTACCAGAATACAGTAAGGACACCCACACACACTTCCGGAAATCACACACATTCACAGACGCTTCTAAGTATCTGGCCAAACAAGTTACCCCCCCCAAGCAGGAAGAGACAGACACCGAAATACACAAACTGTATGACATAGTTTGTATAATTGTGCCACACCTCTGAACACATGACTGGAAACATGCCCAACAGTACTCATTTGTGAATACAAACTCTAGCACTATGGTACACACCGACCTATACATACTGTCAGCTACCTGTCTGCCATGATTAGCCACATACTCATACACTCAGACCACCTTTTGAACTATACACATGGCTCTGGCATATTCCATGTTGTTGTGCAGGACCTGTGATGCAGTAGCCTGGACTGCATGGAAACACATGTAGGAACTTTCAGGTCTTGTAGCCCATGCAGGTATGTCCCAAGGCCTGGGTAGCATTCTGCCATTGGCCAGAATGATATTGTAGTACAGGGACAAAAGGATTGTATTCCACAATTGTCTAGTGTAGTGGTGCATGTCACAGGGTATCCAGTATCTCTTGTCCTGGGATAACATGATTGACAGAACATGATGCTTTGCCAGACAGGGCCTGCACTTGCCACTCCTAGGAATCTGGATACTGCCTAGGGCTCATGCTTCCCCTATAGTGCCTTCATCATGCACAGTTCAAGTGAGGGTCCACTGCTGTTACAGGGACAGCCAAGCAATAAACTGCGGGTCTCGCTACATAATGATACACTTCAGAAACACTATATGGACACACATATGTCAACCCCTAAGATGGAGAACATATCTGTGCAGTGGCTGAGACATGTTTCAACACTCAGGAGAGCACACCTGCATGACCATGTTATAACAAATACCTCACCTCTTGCCCATTATCCTTTATTGGAATACATGGGCCGCAGGTGTGTCCATATTCCTGAAGGATCTGTACACCCCCACGCTAATTGCACTTGCATAACATCAGATGCATTATGCTGAGCAACTACTTTTATGCCAAAGTGGAATTCAAAATGCACCTTGAGATAGATCACCCACCAAGCCGCGGACTTTCCAACTGTCATAATGTGCTGTAATGGGTAAGATTAGGTCTGAGACAGAACCATAATAATGGCTACTCTCAACTATTCCATTATGAACTGGGAAGACTTGTCATGTACTAACACCTGCGCTAAATGCATGTTGGATGCCATCGACCCCACTGACCTGGATCGCAGTAGTCACACAAACAGGGCTAACAGTATGCTACACATAGTTAGTCTCCAATGCCAATGTTATGTTTCCTACGAACAGAGTGGTGAGTGCCATGGCACCCATGCAGATGGACAATGCATGTACAAATGCTGAATCCTACACAAATGAACCTTAAGCAGTCACATATGTGCAGTGATTGCGCCATTGAAACAGAACCAAGATTCAACCCAACACATACAAGTAGGCAAACTGGTGGTACCATGCTTTAAACTGTACCACAGAAGGTAGTAACTGTTGCAAGAGTGAACACACATGAGTGTAGGTGATCCCTGGTCAGCCTCAGTAAGATGCAGATACACCATATAAACCACGCAAAGCTACTATGAAACTAATCATCCACATATTATGAGTCCAAGCACAGAGCATTCTATAGCTGTGTCATTAATCGTAATGGCAACGACAAGACCTGCCGTGCTGCACAGCACTATGGCATGGGAAGTACTACACCTACAGAAATAGCACCCGTTCATCCAGATAGGGTCTCGGAGAACCTAAACCCACTCCCACCCCCCCCATCCACAACAGGTATACTTAGTAATATATGCATGTACACTACAGGGCCCCTGTACTAACAACTATGCAGGTACAAGCTGCACTCTCTAAAGCCATACATACAGCTTTCATGGGACCTGTCAACATCCCAGGGTGTATCCTACACAAATGTAAGAACACTCAGCTATCCACATACACATCATGTTCAATCATGGCTCCATGTCAGGCTGTGTACACACCAAATGGTGCACAGCAACAGTTATCACACCCCACAAAGGGGGAGACACCATTGATAACGGGACATAGTACACAACTACCCTGCTGAGTCTGGTCTGTACAGCCATGAACCATGGGCAACGTAATTGATGTACTCAGTACAGATGTAGAAGACAGTAGGGTTGATTCACACTGCATGTCATGACCTTGCCAGGTCGTAGGACACCATCACCCATACTGTGTTCCAGCTACACTCAGTAAACTAGGTGTATATTCCTATGTCACAGGAATGGTTGGCAACTGGACTGCTGGCAGAACCCACACTACAGAAGATGTCTGACGAATACACGCACATCAAACCAGTGCCAGCAACAGTAACACAAGGGTTATTCCTGCTACTCCCCCTCTTTGTTATCTATACCACATAGACTAACACAGAAGGCATCAGTCTACTGATGTTTGCAAATGACTTTGAACTAGGAGCAATAGTTGACTCATTGTGTGCTGCATTCAACATACAGAAGGGCCTTAGTGTGTCAGATGTGTGGTGTGTGATGTATGGCCACAGTCTGACAGCTAAGTATTGCATTGTCATCCCCTATGTTACAAACCCTGTACCCATTAACTACCACCTAGGCAGCGGTCAACATAATGACAACTGTGTGTATGGGATGCAGCTGGACAGTACTTCCCTTTGATAGTTATGTCACCACAAAAGACAGGTAGTCATATGTGGCACCCCTAATCATGACAGGTGCCATCCAGGAATGTAGAGATAACTGCTTAGCCATACTCAATACCCATGTGATCCATTATAGATCACACATTTCCTTTATTCCTTTAAGGGTTATTGCCCATGTGTAGATGACCTACACTGCCCTTCACAATCCCTAGCTGCACTATGTAGCATGCAGCCTACCCTGAATAAAGCCGTGTCCAACCCAGAGGTGCTGGACATGCTACACTTAACACATCCTGATCCCAAATAAACACATACATCATGGACATCCACCTTTCTAGCACAAGGTTCACAACATGCCTGACAGATCCCTGTCCCATACACTTAACATACTCTTGCCATACTATGCATCCCTGTCCAGCGAACCTGCACATCCCCCTTCTCTATGACATGGTGTGATGACCGCATGCCAAATATATCAGTAACCATGTGTATCAATTCTGTGGCATTGCTTGAACTGGCCACTGAATCTTACCTGTCTGTTGCCTACAGCTAGGTAACCTGTCTGCCTAGGCTCATAAATGGCCCAGGGCATATAGCCTACTAGATCACTATGACCATACATGCTATAGTTGATATCCAACCCTGCAAATACCAACAGGCTAGCTATTGTCCCATGTGTTACACACGTGCAACACAGGCAATACATGGCAGGATGCTACACAGCTGTACAGTGCCATGTAGATGTATACGGCAAAACACATACATGCTTGCAAGTCTGCAGGGTCACAGGTCATGTCCCTATCGGCTATGTATGACTATATATGTGGCATATACACAGCATTAAGGTCAATTGCATTAATGTGAACACATCCAGGCATGTGCTGATAGGTAAAGACACTACTGCAGGCAAACAGACATGCCCACGTCAAGACAACATCCACATGGTGTATGAGCAATGTCATCACGTGACACACACATATATGGCAATAACATCACATCACCAGTAGGTGTCAAATGTGTGTGACCTATACATGTCAGTGGTGTTAGTGCCATGTACATTTACAAAGACGTATTTGTAATCTTAATAAATGTGATACACATGTATGTTCAGCTGTACTGCTGTACTTCTCTGTGAGTTACTGTGACCTGTCTCCATCGTTATGTCTTCCAGGTATGCCATGTAGCAGACTGCCACCATACAGCCGCTTGGAGGATGAGGTCCTAATCCCATACCTCCTCGACAACTACACAACGCTCTTCGGCCATGTGCCACAGGATGCACAGCAGCGGGATGTCCTGTGGGAGAAACTCTGCAGGAGGGTAAATGATGTTGGAGGTGACAATCGCACCTATCAGCAGGTGCACCGACACTGCACTGACCTGATAAGATGGGCGAAACAGCATGCTAATGCATTCACCAGGGAACAAGGTGCAACAGGTGGGGGGGCACTCACCCAGCCCCCATTCATATGTACCGAGGAGCTACTGGCCAACCTGGGGACACCTGCAGACCTCCATCCACAAGCTTTAACTGGTATTGTGGAGGTGGGTGTCTCTCAACCACCAAGCCTGGAGTTGCCTGGTAAGTCACTACTGCACATAAAATACAACTATATATCACATAGTTACATGTGTTACTGTACAATATGTAATGTAGCATCATATGCAAGGCATGTATGCACACATGCCACATACTATAGTCAGATACTCTATGTATGCATAGATGTGCATAGTCCATAGTATAGTGTATTGTACTGGCTTATGTGCTAACATGGACATTGCACCCTGTAGCTATCACACAGGTGTGGATAATGATCTTACTGCTGTGACACTCCTGTTTAGGTACCTCTGGCATTTTGCAGCAATAGCAGCCTGTGTCAGGTGAGATTGTTATTATTTACCAGGCTTGATAATGCACAGAATATATTAATAGCATGCCATCTGCCATAACACATGTACACATAATGTATGGTGGTCCTGTTAATTGACACTGGTCAGACCTGCAATGCATCACACTGTTTACCTATGTGAAACAATTGAAGACTATATGAAACACCTACACTAAACCTTCCAAACTGTCATTGCCAGATGTGTGGACAACAGTGAATACAATGGTGGAGGTGTGTTCCACTGTAGAGACAGGTACTACATATCAGCATTACACATGTTGGAAATACAAACAGTACTGTATAGAGAGCATATGTATGCACACACACTAAATGTGTTGGAGCTGCAGTATGCCCGGCCCACAGGCAATACCCTTGCTATGAATGTCACACAATGTCATGTGCTATCAGCCATGTCCATGACATGTAGTGGGCTGACTGCAACACTGCTCAACTATCCTGCAAAACATGTCTCACATCCTATACATACTACCCTTTGTCTACATAACCCTTTCCTCAGTGGGGCATATGACATCTATGGGTGTATGTCATATGGGATAACACTGACATGTGAAATAAGATGGCCATCACAACCATTGGACTGAACATGTGTAAACATGGCCATGGAGGATGGCCAGAGACATGAAGCAACACACACAGTAGAAGTTATGTACATGTGTACACCCTGTTGTACATTGGCTCGACACAATACAACTATGGCCTTTGTGTAATGGTGATATTGCGCATGTGAAACACTAAACATCGTACAGACCTGTGCACAGCTTGTGTAGGCATAACATGTAACCACCACATAACATGTCTGGAACATCTGGAGTGTGTCACGACATGGAAGCATTCATATACGGTATCCAAATACATGTGTTGTACAACATATGCATACATCCACATTAAGCCGCAGATACAGTACATTCACCTTGCTGGTGTCAGCCATCACTGTCATGCCTGCTCCTCATGTGTGCGAGGTACACAGATGGTATGTGGGACATAGAGTACTTGTAAGTTAGCCATGTGTGGGCATAGTTGCCAGATATCAGTAATATGGCTGCAGATATGCAGGGGTGTCAGCCGTATACCCGTCTGTGACCTTTGTCACACATTCCACATTAGGGTTTATTGTCTATACACCTTGGTGATGTGGGTCACATTCCACATTAGATATGTATTGTATGTGAACATAGTCATGGCTATGAACTGTGTCAATAGCTCACACTGTATAGCAATTGTGAAGCCACATGATGCCCTGCAATGGCTATGCACATCAGCTCAATGTGCAGTATGTCCTTGCATATTTGTAAGGTGGATAGACAATATTGCATCAGCTGAAGGCCCATGTTAGTATAACATGTCCCTGCATTGGGACACCATTACTGTACTGTAGATTGGAAAGGACACCAGTGTGTTACACATGTATGCATGTCATTCAACACATCAGCAGAAGACATGTCATACTACATGTGATTGGCAAGGTCATACGCCACACAGCAGGGCGGTGTACTGTGAACCTGTGCTGGTCTGTGGCACCATTGCAAAGTAGGGACAGCCATGTCAAACATGTGTGTACAGCCACATGCACAATGTCTACACTCAGCTCAGGGGTAGGCGGAATAATGTTGAACAGGCATGCACTGCTTTTGGGGAGATATGCAAGCTAGGGATCAGGCACACATAGTATGCAGTCAACATACCCTACAGCTCATGCCCTCACACATAGTGGCAGTGGCCAACACAGAGCATCAGTAGCAGATGTACAAAGGTCAGCGATGGTCTGTCAACATGTGGTGTATGTTGCACACACCATGGCAGTGCAGTGCAGTGCAATGGTGCAAAGTGCATGCATTGTGTTGCAAGTATGGGGCATAGGCTACTAACACAAATGGTGCAACACAGGTATGTATGCTAACCACCACTATAATTATGTAAGGTGCATGCCGTCTGCTATAACACATGCATGCTGTTGTGTCCAACTCAGGGATGTATGATAACTACCACTATAATTGCCTAAGCTGAAACTATAATTGTCTAAGCTGAATGCCATCTGCCATATCACCTGCATGTAGCGTGTGTGTCAGTGTCTGTCTCTCTGTCTGTGTGGGTCTGTCTGTGTTTGTCTGTGTGTGTCTGTCTGTGTCTGTGTGTGTGTGTGTGTGTGTGTCTGTGTGTCTGTCTGTCTGTGTGTGTCTG
Source organism: Protopterus annectens (assembly GCF_019279795.1). Lineage (NCBI taxonomy): Eukaryota > Metazoa > Chordata > Ceratodontiformes > Protopteridae > Protopterus > Protopterus annectens. The sequence continues at coordinate 1,412,697,970 of NC_056744.1, forward strand.
TCTGTCTATGTATGTGTGTGTGTGGCTGGTATAACTTGTAATGTACAGTTCTTGTCTTCCCCATCACAGGTGTTGATGTAGGTGCGTTGCCCTCCTGCGGTCCACCTGATGTTAGTGTCCCCATAGACTCTAGCAGTGATGCTAGTATGATTGAGGCACAGGCAGGGTTGTCAGGGGCTGAATCTGTGCCATTGGTTGCCATTCCACCTGTCTCCCCCTCATTCTCGCACACAGATCCCCTGCCTGCACATACCGCATCACCACCAGCCATAAAGTTGCCACTAAGCCATACAAAAACTAGACTCACGCATTTTAAATATCTGTAGAAAAGTGCACTAGCAACTTCATAAGACAAGACTGGAGTACCAGTAAAATGACCTTGTTTATGCCATGTTTGAGATCCTAAAAGGGAGGAAAAAAGTGGAAACAGACTAGGAAACAACACTAGGAAACACCTCATGTACTAGGATAGTTGTCATTTTGATGTTATTTTGCTGTGCAGGGCCCATTGTGTGCTAACGGTTTATATTTACTCCACAGAATAGCTACGCAGAGACTTGAAATGCCAATCTATGCTTATAAAAGTGAAGATGATGGCAAGCATGCATTTTCTGCAGACACCAGTTTCAAATAAAACTTTTATTATGTCTTTCACTGAGTTTTTTCCAGGTGGAAGACATAGTACTTACATTTTGTGCCTTCATAACACATAAACAGGTGTGACTTCCATTTCATAATAAATGTTTCTCATTTATCATACTACAGCAAGGATCACTGGAGACCACTGGTCTTCTAATGGTAATAAGAATAATTAGTGTACATCATTGACCCAGATAATGTAAAGAGAAGAAAGTAAAAGGTCTTATCAATCAATCACGCATAATACAATATGCGGGGAATGCATTTTCCTCTATGCAAGGAGTCTGGCTAAAGTAAGTATTTATGTATGAAGGTCATTAATACATAATGGTAAATTGCTATCATCTCTGTAACTGTAATCTGGAATAAGGGTACAGAATGAGATTGCCCGAGAAATAAACAAAGCAGAAAAATAGGAGAGAAATTGGTGTAATCCAGATAAAATGATGTTTGCTGGTTTCACATCTGTACATAAGAAAATGGTCCATTCCTGAAACAATTTGTATAAATAAATTGTTAGAAATATTAATTGATATTTATTTAACATTTATTAATTGTGAAAGTCCGACTTGGAACAAAGCCAATTTTCACCAGAGGCTGGGGGAGAAACGTTCCAGATGCATGTTTTTGTAACGTGAGGAAACCCACAAGAACACAGGGAGGACATGCAGACTCTGCACAGAAGGCAGTCCAGCCAAGAATCAAACTGGAGAACCTCTTGCTGTGAGGTGACAATGCTAATACTGCACCACTGCACTATCTGGATACATACGATACCTACTGCGGAACCAAGAACTGAAAGCTCAACCACTTCAAATCATAGTCAGATATTTGAATTTGTTTTGACTGGGACCTTGCATTTGTTTTTCTTCTGCATTTTTTTACAGTGCATGATATTGTACACTACCACTAACACTCGAACATTTCCCATTTTCTACCAAAAGTAGGTCAAAACAAGACAAAGCAAGCTGGGAAAAGGCTCCACATATGTGCAACAAGGATTCATTATGAATATTCATACATTCATTTCCATTCAGTTATGCAAAACCAAAAGGTTTATAACTTTGGAGGTTACAAGCTGAAAGTAATGACACTCCCAAAGTTGCGAAAAGCTCAAAAACATTTTCTTCTTCAGGGGGACAAGCTTGCCCGTGCATTCGTTGATGTGAGAAGTACAACTCACACCTTTGATCTTTATATATGCAAACAAGGTCAAATAAACTCAGGGAAACAGAAAGCTAGAGAGAAAAATAAAACGTACAATTCATGTTGTCCACAGAACTACAAACTTAGGTATAGTCTGAGACCTAGCTTGTGCTGATGTATGAAAATGTGTACAACAGGAAATAAACAATCTCCCTGCCGTGATATTTCAATAGTTTAAAAAGCAGGATGCAACAAAGTAAATATTTCCCAGCAGCCTAATATTGAAGCAGTGAGAATTTGAAGTATGAAAGTGATCATCCTTTTGATTTATCATGTGATGTCATGATTCCAGGGGTGTCTCATGGCACTAGTTGCTGATCTACTGACCCCACCCATTCAAAAAAAAAAAAAAAAAAAGATGAATGATTTTTTTATTTGTTCTTCTTGTGTTTTTTTTTTAATTTAAAAATAGTATATTTTTTCCAATGATTTGTTTAAGTGTTTCTGGAGCATGGAACTACACTACTGTGAATGCACTGAGTTCTGAAGAGTTTCATTAAAAAAAAATAAGAAAACAAATTGGCTTATTCTGCTCACCAGCTTGATAGTAAACCTTCTCCAAATGGAGAATGAGGTGATTGCATATTATTACAGGTCTTCATGCCATTTTGAGAACAGCAAAAATGTAATTCTAGAAGCAGCTTACTGGACTACTGTATGAAGAAGAGAGGAGCTGGTTTCCATTGGCAGTGGCTGGTTCACATGGCTTTTTTTAATTAACTATGAGTGCTACTTCCAGCCAGTATGTAAGAAGATAAGGAATTTTTTTTACTTTATTTTTTCTGCATCTTTCTTCTTATGTTTAAGAAGAATTATCAGTCTACATCAAATTACTCAGTCCTAAGAAAGAGATACATAATTCCTATCATTGTATAGCAATATGTGAAGTTGAATTTCTTCCTCTCTGTGTATATATTGTAAATATGTTAAAATAATAAACATTTTCTTAAAAAAAAAAAAAAAAAAAGAAAGAGATACATTTTACAATATGTTGCTTCACATTTAAAAAACAAGTACTTGGATAGATGGTGGCTCATTGGTTAACGTTTCCACCCTGTAGAACTGAGATTTAGTCATGACATTGTCTCACTATCTGAGTACAGTCAGTCTGTGTGTCCCTCCCCATGCCTCCACTGGTTTTCTGTGAGTACTCCAATATTTTCTAAGTCTTATAACATACTAACTGATTGAATAGACTAAATTGTCCATAAATATATTGCACTTATTATCCGTACACTTTGCATTTAGTCTTGTTCTTGTAGTCCAGATATATTGGACTAACTGTCCATACACTTTGCATTTAGACTCATACAAAAACCCATCTAGCTTCCTCAATGTCTACAGTTTTAACCAGACTATAAAATTTCCAACTTGCACTGACAAACATTCCAATAAACAGTCTATATTAAACTGGATATTGACCAACAAACTCAACCTCAGGAACATAGCTGGTTGCCTCCCAGACTCCCTCAGTGACCACTCACTTACTTTTCTTTACAGAAAATGTGTACTCACACAATACATCTCCTACAAATACATCCGCCACAGAAAAAACTTCTCCCCCAAACTTTTAACCAAATTTTCCAACACTGTGACTGAACCCCTCTTAAGTACCTTCAGCTAGATCAGGTAGTTCAATTTTTCAAGAATACCTTCCTAAACATACTCAATAATCTAGCACCCATGAGGAAAGTTCACCCAAAGTCCAAGCCCCTGCCCTGATTAACCAAAGAAACCAAACTTTTAATCAAACAAAGGGACAGAGCATGGTCAGTTTTCAAATCCACCAAAAATACATCTGACCTCATCACCTATAAACAACTATGTAATCCAGTTAAAAAACAAATCAAAGCAGACAGTCATATTTCATGTCATGCCAACAACAACATCTTAACAGCCCCCCCAAAAATTCTGGAGAAACATCAACTATCTCCTAAGCCCAGGACACACACCTACCCCAACCCCAGAAACAACAATCAACTCTGACCCCAATGCAACTCAAACTCCCTCTTCATAAACTCCATAACCTCCCTATTAGGCAACACTCCTAGTACCCCACTAAATCTTCCTACCCCACCTCTTGACTATCCAAACAGCTTCTCCTTTACTCACATTCAAACAAGCTGCATAAAGTCACTCCTCACTAAACTCAAACCCTGCTGTCTTGCAGCAGATCAGCTCCTTAATGAATTTCTACAAATTGCAACACCATCTATCGCCTACCCCATATCAATACTGATCAATTGCTCTATTGCTGAACACTATGTCCCACGTCTCTGGAAAATATCCTACATCATCCTGCTCCACAAAGGTGGTTCTTCTAAAGATTTAACCAATTTCTGCCCCATAGCCATACTCTCTCCACTAGCTAAAATCTTGGAAAAATGCATCCGCAAACAACTCCTTAACCACCTCCTTAATAACAATCTATTATCCACTTCACAACAGGACTTCACACCTAAACATAGTACTTCAACTGCACTAATATCTTTTACTAACACCATTCAACCATCTCCTAAATAAAGGCCAGACTGTCTCCTTTATCTTTCTTGACACGTGAAAAGCCTTTGACACCATTTCCCACCAACTACTTCTAAACAAACTCTCTAACTATGGCCTCAGCCCATCTTCTCTGTCCTGGTTTCTCAGCTATCTTTCCAATTGTCAGCAAGCCACTGTATGGGAAAACACTCTTTCCCCTCTACTCCCCATCTCTGTTGGCATGCCCCAAGACTCTATACTTGGTCCTCTCCTCTTTATCTTATTCACAAATGACCTCAACACAGCTGCCAGTCTTGTCACCACTGTCCAATATGCTGACAATGCCACCCTTATATGCTTTGCTTCCTCTCCCCTAGAACTCCAATCAAAAATGCAATCATCTTTCCAAAACATAGAAAAATACCTGTCAGAGCATCACCTAATCCTAAACCCTAAGAAAACCAAGCTAATAATCTTCAAAAATAAAAAAAACAAACCCTGACAAGCCTCCTTGTCTATCCTCTCCTTAAATGGTACCAAAATTGAACCCACTACTCATACTACAGTGCCTGCATATTTGAACTGCTTCTTACTGAAATTGGTACACCTTGTTTGCTGTAGCATAGACTAGATCCAGGCCTGCTGAATCTAGCTTTGTTTGTATAACTTGAGCACTAATCCAGGCATTCTTTAAAGTATTCAATTGTATTTATTACTGCTTGGTAGTAACTTGATTAAAGCGTAGCTATCATTCTAAGTCTTTTGTATTAAGCACTTGGGCTTCAGACCACTTGTTTTACATTAGGAAGGTTTGTGGCCTGCACTGTGGTGGCAGGACAGGTAGCTTACATCCTTCTAAGTTGGGAACTGCTGACTGAGGGCTCAGTGTCTGTTATTCTAAAAGTGTATTAGTTCTGGTTTAAGCACTTGGGCTTCAGGCCAGTTATTTTACATTAAGAAGGTTCGTGGTCTTCACTCTTGTGGGAGGAGAGGCTGGACTCTGCCCTTCTGAGCTGGGAATTTCTGGTTAAAGGCTTATAGTGCCTGCATATTTGAACTGTTTCTTACTGAAATTGGTACACCTTGTTTGCTGCAGCATAGACTAGATCCAGGCCTGCTGAATCTAGCTTTGTTTGTATGCTTGTTGTTTGTTTGCTTGTTATTTCCCTGAAACACTAATTCCACCTAAAACGCAGCTTTTCAGCGCTTCTGTGGATCCCTAGTGATATCTGCATTGCTTACTGTACTTATTTCCTTGTTTCACTTGAAAGAAAGTTACTGTTTGTCGTTTTTGCATTTAAGTTACCTGTAACAGTTAAAAAGGATCAAGCACCTTACCAAAGTTCTGTGTGACGCCAAAAGTTCAAAATGCAAAACGAAGAAAAACGTCACAGAACACTGCTAGGATATTCCACTGTTTAATAAAATCAAAATATAAATATATATATAAAAAGGCAGGCAAAAATCACAAATCAGAGCGCTTTCGGGTGTTAACCCTTCTTCAGATACCTGCTGAAACATTCATCATGCAATTTAAATCCATGACAACCAATCAAAACTCAATAAAACACCCGCCTATTTTTCAGGGCGGGTTTCATAGGAACCATCTCATTAAGACCAGGTGATCTGTGAGCCATAAGTTCTATTATCCATTTTGCCTCTTCTAACTCAGTTTTATTCCTAATATTGCCCCCTCTGCTGTTCATCTTGATGTTAACAATAGCTCTAAATTTAAAGCAATGTTGTGTATTTTTCTCTATATGCCTATAGAGGGCATTATGTATATCTGCATTCCTAATAGCTGACAAATGCTGCAGGATCTTAATTTTAAACATACAGTTGGTTTTGCCAACATAAAAACTGGTACAATGTTGGCATTCTGCTATATATACTATATCAGTGGTTCTACAGGTGGCTCTTGCTTTAAATTCGAACCTCTTACCAGTAATCGGATGAATGAAGCTAGTGGACTTGTTGACAAAAGCACAAGCTTTACAAAGCCCACAGGGAACAGTCCCCATTTTCATTTTAAAATGTTTAGCCTCAGGATATTTCTCAACAGATAGAATATCCTTTAGACTCCTATTCCTTCTAAAACCAAATCTGGGATATACACCCACTATGGGGTGAAGTTTTTCATCAGTGGTCAAAATGTTCCAATTGCTTCTTACAATGTCGCAGATCCCACGAATATTATTACTGTATGTAAACATAATTTGTGTTTTTTGGCTCATATCCTTAACCTGTGTATAATTAAACTCTTCTCCTTTTTTCAAACGTAGCCATGGAGCTAACCTGTCTTTCCTATATTTCTTATTGTCATTGATAATCTTTTGTGTTGTATGTACATTATAGCCTCTATCACTGAACATATCCTTAAGTTGTTCTACCTCGGCCTCAAAACGTGTTTCATCTGTACAAATCCTAGACACCCTGGTAACCTGTCCCTTGATGATGTTCGGGAAGGTAAATCTAGGGTGCATGCTATCAAAACTAAGCAGGGTATTTTGGTAACAATAAGGGTAATGGGGCCAAGACAACCAAGTAGTTTTGTTCCTCCCTTTACTGCTTCTATGCACACCTTTATTAAATGCTGTGGACACGATATTTTAGAGTTTTTAAGCAATGATAAGACAAAGAAGTTTCATAATTTAACTATGAGTCAACGCAAAGCTCTACATAATTTAAGTAACAATAATATGATTGTTATAAAACAAGCTGATAAAGGAGGGGCAGTGGTGGTGTTAGATGCTTTGTTTTATCACAATAAGGTTGAACATTTGTTAACAGACATTCATTCTTACCTACCCATCAAGTCCGTTACAAGTTAATATGTTGGTAGCCCAGGTACATAAAAGGCTGCTGTATATGTTTGAAGCAAAGCACATTGATGAAGAACTTTATAATTTCTTGAAGAAGGATGATGTTATTATACCTGTTTTCAAAGCTCTTCCGAAAATTCACAAGAGTTTAACAGACCCACCTCTTCACCCCACTGTGTCAGGCAGAGGGTGGGTCACAGAAAATATATCAATTTGGTTAGATTTCACTCTTAAACCATTCTTAGACAATATTGAAGAGGTCATCAGGGACACAGGGCAATTTTTGATTACCTTGGGTACCATACAGCTTAGTGCGAGCAGTTCTTACCTGATGGCTACTATTGACATACAGAGTTCATTTACTGTTATCAGTAATGGGTATGGCAACATGGCCATACAAACCTTATTACAAGACATGGGGGTTGATCACGTTAAGCTTGGTGTCATAATAGATATGCTTAATTTAGTACTAGAGAACAATGTTTTCCTAGGTCCCAGCAACACTTATAGGCAGGCACAGGGGGTAGCTATGGGCACCCCCTGTGCTAATACATACACCAATCTGGTCCTTTCCTATTGGGAAAGAAGATTTGTTTTGGCTAATAATGATTGGTGTTGTTATATATCCCTTTATAGGTGCTTTGTAGATGACATATTTATCTTGTGGAATAGAAATGAAGAACAATTTGCTGATTTTTTTGCATATATAAACTCTACCACTTCCTTCCTATGTTTTACAGCCAATAGTTCTAGGAAGGAGATAGATTTTTTAGATGTATATTTAGAACAAGGTAGTGATGGCTTTTCCATGTGTCTCCATAGGAAGGATTGTTGAAGAAATACCCTGCTTAGTTTTGATAGCATGCACCCTAGATTTGCCTTCCCGAACATCATCAAGGGACAGGTTACCAGGGTGTCTAGGATTTGTACAGATGAAACACGTTTTGAGGCCGAGGTAGAACAACTTAAGGATATGTTCAGTGATAGAGGCTATAATGTACATACAACACAAAAGATTATCAATGACAATAAGAAATATAGGAAAGACAGGTTAGCTCCATGGCTACGTTTGAAAAAAGGAGAAGAGTTTAATTATACACAGGTTAAGGATATGAGCCAAAAACCACAAATTATGTTTACATACAGTAATAATATTCGTGGGATCTGCGACATTGTAAGAAGCAATTGGAACATTTTGACCACTGATGAAAAACTTCACCCCATAGTGGGTGTATATCCCAGATTTGGTTTTAGAAGGAATAGGAGTCTAAAGGATATTCTATCTGTTGAGAAATATCCTGAGGCTAAACATTTTAAAATGAAAATGGGGACTGTTCCCTGTGGGCTTTGTAAAGCTTGTGCTTTTGTCAACAAGTCCACTAGCTTCATTCATCCGATTACTGGTAAGAGGTTCGAATTTAAAGCAAGAGCCACCTGTAGAACCACTGATATAGTATATATAGCAGAATGCCAACATTGTACCAGTTTTTATGTTGACAAAACCAACTGTATGTTTAAAATTAAGATCCTGCAGCATTTGTCAGCTATTAGGAATGCAGATATACATAATGCCCTCTATAGGCATATAGAGAAAAATACACAACATTGCTTTAAATTTAGAGCTATTGTTAACATCAAGATGAACAGCAGAGGGGGCAATATTAGGAATAAAACTGAGTTAGAAGAGGCAAAATGGATAATAGAACGTATGGCTCACAGATCACCTGGTCTTAATGAGATGGTTCCTATGAAACCCGCCCTGAAAAATAGGCAGGTGTTTTATTGAGTTTTGATTGGTTGTCATGGATTTAAATTGCATGATGAATGTTTCAGCAGGTATCTGAAGAAGGGTTAACACCCAAAAGCACTCTGATTTGTGATTTTTGCCTGCCTTTTTATATATATTTTTATATTTTATTAAACAGTGGAATATCCTAGCAGTGTTCTGTGACGTTTTTCTTCCTTTTGCAAGTTACCTGTAACACATTGCATTTAAGTTACCTGGCACTTGCTCACTAAGTCAGCACTAACAAATTAAAAGCACTACACCCTCACAAACTCCCCTTGAGTACCTTGTTCCCCATTGGCCCTTTTTTCAATTATAAAGGAATTCCCAAAACTATTCTAGCATGTCCAAAGGTCAGTTGTCAATCTCCTCTCCAGTCCAGCTGGTGAATCTAAGAATCTTGAGGCAATGTTACAACTGCCTCATGTACACAGACAACCCTCTCCTCCTCCTCCCAACAAATTCCAACACATGTGAGAGATGCACCCATATAGCCAAACTGGAGACTAAGCTCTCTCAACTCAGTACTGCTGTAACCAGTCAGGAGGAGAAGGAAACCACACTCACTACAATTCCAGTCTCACATAGACCTACCACGACAGCAAACCAAACACATAAACACACAAAAACATACTCGGAGGCTCTAAATAAAAATCTGCCGAAGCAGCAGAGACCTCCAAAGCAGACACCCAAGCAACCGCTACCCCAAAACAAAACACATGCAACACATAGCTCACAAAGCCAGCGTGCCAAACAGTCACAGCCCTTAAGGCTAAACAACACATCTGATACACTTGTAATAGGTGACTCTATCATCAGGCACACTGACGTCCCGCTCACCAGGCTGAACAAGGAGAAGGTCACAGTGAGCTGCCTGTCGGGCGCTAGGATCCGCCACATAACACAAGCACTCAGGTCACTCCAAGGCAAGTACAAATATGACTCAGAATGACCTGAGACGTACCTCCCTGGACTACATGAAAAGAGACATAGAGGAGCTCTCTGAGCATGTAGCCCAGGCCGGTATGACCCTGACCTTGAGTAGCATCTTACCCTCACCAAGAATGATGCCACAATATGAAGACAAGATGATCAATTTCAATAATTGGCTTAAGTATTGGTATCATTCAAAGGGGATCCAATGACTGTCAGCCTGGGATGACATGCTCGACAAGCCACAATGCTTCGCTAGGGATGGCTTGCACCTGTCACCCCTGGGCTTTCGGATATTGGCAAAGGCTCTTGCTACCCCCATAGTGCCTTTTTTAGGCAAGGCTCAAAAGACAAACCCACCTCCATAGGTATCACAAGGGATAAGAAACTAAGAGTAATGCTACTCAACACCAGAAGTCTAAACCTCAAGATGCACGCACTCGAAACTCTCCTTAGCATGGAGAACATCGATATCTGTGCAGTAACAGAAACCTGGTTCAAGGCTCCCCAGAGCACCCCAGCACTACCAGGTTATACCTCATACCATGCTTTTCAGCCCCAAAACCTGGACTGAACCACAAAAGGAGGGGGAGTATCAATATTCGTCAAAGATACCCACACCTCCAGGTTGGTGGCACAGCACGAAGCATCAGAGACTATCCATGTGCAACTAACAGTGGGTAAAACTGCCTTCCAGTTTATAGCCTGCTACAGACCACCCTCCCAAACCCAGGAACCCCACTCGGCCTTCCTGAGAACACTGGAAAATATGAAGGTCTCTCCAAATATCATTATATTGGGCGACTTCAACTACCCAAACATAGACTGGGAGCATTACTCTAGCTCCGACACCCTAGCCCAAAGGTTCCTAGAATTTATAAACTCAAATGCTATGGAACAACTTGTTACCACTCCCACAAGAGGGGAAAACATAATGGACCTGATCATCACCAACATGGGGACTCTATGCTCCAGACCAGAAGTGTATCCCTCACTGGTAAGATCAGACCATAAACTAATCTCACTGGATATCACATCCCGACCCCATCCCCTGCCCAGAAAACCACAGTAAAAACTTCTCTAAAGCAAATTTCACACTTCTCAAAACCAAGGTGGAATCCTTCAAAGCCCCCGGGCCTGTGGAATTACGGCCCAGACCACAGAATCCTTTATAAATGCATTCTATGAACACCTTCAGGAATGCATGGATCATGCAATCCCAAATAAAACCAAGACCCAGTCCTCCAAAGGCAGATGTCCTGTCTGGTGGACCCCAGCCATAAACAAACTATACAATAGAAGGAGGAAGCTACTACATGATAGAGCAAAATCCCAAAAAGGGAAGGCATCTCTGATCAGTATTAGCAAAAAACTATGGGCACTCATAAAATCGTCTAAGGCCAGCTTCGAGAGAAAAATTGCACAGGACACTAAGGATAATCACAAGGCTTTCTTTAGTTATGTTAGGAACCTGGGTGGGAATTCCCAGATATGCTCAGAATTAGTCCAAAATGACAAAAAATACACCGAACCCACAGACATTGCCAACATCCTAGCTGACAGGTTTAGCGCAAACTTCTCCCCCTCCTCCCCACCAAAAGGGCAAATATCTATCCGAGCAGAGTGCTGCCCCCCTGACATCTCAGATGCTCAGGTAAGAGCCGCCCTCTCCAAAGCAAAAAACACAGCATCAATGGGATCAGACGGTGTCCCGGGCTGCATCCTACATGAACTCCAAGAAGAGCTAAACCCAAACATAAAACTACTGTTCAATCTCAGCCTTACTACAGGATATGTACCCAAAGAGTGGCATGCAGCAACAGTGGTCCCTCTCCACAAAGGTGGTGCCTCAACGGATCCTGGAAACTATCGCCCCATAAGCCTGACTAGCTTGGTCTGCAAAGCTATGGAAAGGATCATCATGGACCTCATAAATAAAGATATTGGGGACCTACAGACACTGGATCCTACCCAGTTCAACTTTGTTAAGGGCAGATCCTGCCTCTTAAACCTTGTAGATTTCTTTGAAACAGTCACCAAGGCCATTGATGAGGGGAAGTTGGTCCACACAGCCTACCTGGACCTCGCAAAAGCCTTCGATACAATACCCCACTTTGGCATTATAGATAAGCTCACCAGCTTAAATATAAACCCCTATGTCACTAGATGGGTTGCAAACTGGCTCAAGGACAGAACCCACATGGTTAGAATTGCTGGAGCCATGTCAGACTCCAAACCAGTTACAAGTGGCGTCCCACAAGGCTCAGTCTGGGGACCTCTCTTGTTCGGTATATATTTCTCGGAGGTACAGGCCAACATGGAAGGACTGTGGCTGACCAAGTTTGCAGATGACTGCAAACTGGGCACCATAATCAACTCTCCAGCTGACACAAGCATCCTCCAAAAGGGCCTCATAGAAACAGACAACTGGTGCCAGAGCCATGGCCTCAAGCTAAACGCCAAAAAGTGTAAAGTCATCCCCTTTGGCAAAAACAAAGTGCCCACAAATTACCACATAGGTGGTAATCCATTAAGTACAGAAGAAGTAATTAGGGACCTGGGGACCCAAGTTGATAGCAATCTCTCATTTGACAACCACGTGTCCAAAGTGGTTAGAAAAACATTTTATATAGCCCACCTAATCATGAAGGGATTCACATCTAGATCAAGGGAGGTCATCATGCCTCTTTACTCATCCCTCATCAGGCCCATAATTGAGTACAATGCCCCTTTTGGGATGTACCTTACCAGACACCTGCAGCAACTGGAAAGACCCCAAAAGTACCTCACCAAGAGGATCAAAGGGCTCAAACAGATGCCATATGCTGCCCAGTTAAAGAAACTCCAGCTCTACTCAGTTGCATACCGCCTGCTCAGAGGCGATCTGTGCCTGACGTATAAAGCCATGTCCAATCCAGAATTAATGGAAATGCTGCACCTCAGAAAATCCAAATCCCATCGAGCTACGTGCTCGAGAGACTTGAACCTCAGCACCGAAATAAATAGGACATGCTGGAGGGACAGATTTATAACCCAGAGGCTCCCATCACTCTGGAATAAAATCCAAGTCCAGGTTAGGCAGAGTCCCTCACTGACTCTCTTCAAGAGGAATCTTGATAAGTGGATGGGAGATTATAGGTTTACCCCGGGTGTCACTTCTGTGTCACTGTTAGACAGAGGCACAGTATACTAACCTCGAAAAAGGGCATAGCAAAATTAATTTAAAATGGGTGGCGAAAGCCAAACACACTCTGGCTAGGCTTATAAATGCCCTAGGGCAGTTAGCCTAGTATGAACCTATGAACAAAACTCCTAGGGGGTCGCCATTGATGAAAATGTAACTTTTGAAAAATATGTCTCTCAGACAATCAAAAAAGTACATATCAAGCTTGGCACCTTATATCGAGCCAGACCATATTGCACCCAAAACACCAGACTTGCCACTGCCCGATCTCTCCTGCTTTCCTCCCTCCTCTACAGATCTCATATTCTCATCAACCTAACAAGTCTGACCTAGCCAACCTAGAATCTTGCTACAACAAAATTTACAGGTTTGCCACTAATGCCCCAAGCAGGTCGCACCACTGTACCACCCCCTCCCATTTAAACTGGCTTGAACTCCCAAACCTAGTAACTCTTAACCAACTTACTATGACCCACAAGTTAATCCACCAACCCTCAGACTGTCCAGCTCTCTCCAATCTTGTCCAACCAAGCTTCAACCACAGGCCACTTAGATCCTCCAACAAACTTATGCTAAAGGTCACCTACTCCCACAACTATTATGGGGACTGTCTCTATTCCATTAAAATTACCAAACTCTGGAACACCATCCCTGAAACTATCACCAAAAATCCAAATGCTCTTGAGTTCAAACATCTACTTCATGACTACTTTACTAGTCACTGGCTCTGCTCCTGTCATACTCCTGGCTAACTCCACTCAGCCTGTCCCACCTCTTTCAGCTCTTCTACACTGAACATCTCATTTATCACCACCTCGCTAGAATTATTTTGACTCCCTTTTGGTTCTCTTAACTCCACATATATTAAGGCTGTTTGGCACCACTGTTGACACAATTTTTCCAGTGATTGCACATATTTCATGACTATTTCTACTTATATTCCTGATATTACATACTATTTGATTTATTTGCTATCTTGCCGCTGTACATTCATCATTAATGTTTCTGTTACTAAGCTTGTTATAGAGTTCTGTGTGTTTTTACAATAGTCTTATGTAAAATATCTCATATGCTAAAATTGTACTGACTAGTAATTTTGTATTTTTAACTTTGTATTGTATAATGTTTTTATCTGGAGCTTTTCTCCCCGGGCCTCCACTGAAAATGGGGTCCTGGCCCAGTCAGATTTTTCCCTGTTAACAAATGTAATAAATAAAATAAAATGAATAAATATTTATACACTCCTTCCTGCTTAAATTCCTTTATATCATGTTCCTGTTATAGACTGATATTCTCTTGGTATTGCAACTTTCCTCCTTTAAGGGTTGCTTTTGCATATTTATCAAGACCAACTGTCATTCTTATATCATCTGTGAAAGTTTTAACCACTTGCAGTTGTGATTTCAACTTCTCATCTGATGGACTAACAGTTTTAAGTCATCCACAAAAAGTAGATGAGAAATCATTAAGCAAGTTTGTTTTCTAGGAGCCAGATTATAACAAGACTTAATCAGATAAGTAAGCAGCTTATTGGGTTAAGGGCAAGACAAAAAAAGGTGACAAAGAATCACCCTGGAATGTTCCCCTTTGAATTTGTATCCCTGGGATAATAATTTGCCCTTTGCCATGGCTTAATTGCAAAGTGGTTTGTCACTGTTTCATGGTCACTGTAATGTAACTGATCAATGTAGGATGCATCGTAAATGTCTGTAAGCAGGAATGCTGTCAAATGCTTTTTTGTAATCTATCCATGCCATACTTAGGTTCGTTCCCTTTTTACAATTCTGTATTATGGCTTCATTTAGCAGCAAATGATCCTTAGTTCCACATGAGTAGTGCAAGCTGTCTAATGTGTAGTAAGAGATGTCCACCAGCCCCACCACAATATATTCGTATCAGAGTAGAGACATCATTATTACTCCATTGTTACATACTTAAGCTTATGTCACATATTCTGTAGAAATATTAAGTAGGGGATTAAATTATTTTTTATATTAACAGCAAATCTGTAAGAGTCAAACATTTTTTGCCAAATAGAAAAATGATAAAAATGCATTGAGAAAAGCAATTCTATTATGATTTTTCAGCTGCTGACTGGACCCTGTGGTTTATGATACCTGACACTCTGAGGTCATTCTTAGGTTGATGTCCTGGTCTGGAACTTGTAGCAGAGAGAGGTAAATTCTGAACTGTGGATGACTGAGTATTATCTGAGTACAGAAAGAGGACATAAACTGGAAATAATATTCTGAGTGCATAAAAATGTCCTCTTTTCTTAAATTAGGGAATGAGATATTTTATTTTTGAATAGAGATTATGTGATTAAATGAATACAAATAACAATACTTTGGTTTGGTAGTATAGCACTGAAGGCTCAGACTATGAGTTACTTGTTCATAGGTTCATAGGACATTACTAAGCTAGAGGCCCTAAAGCCTTTACAAGCGTAGCCATTTTAATCACACATATCCCTGTTTGTTCTTTTTGTGTAGCTTGCAGAATGAATCTTTGAACACAGTGAGTCTGTGCTCAACACTGAATACCCCTGCCCATGAGGGACATGGGCACCACCCCAGGAGTGAATTTGCAGTTTCCCATTCAATTATCTAGGTGGTGTTTGAATAGGGACAGTGAGGAGCTCTGTTTTTTTTTTGTGAATAGGAAGTCTATTCCAGAGAAGCATCAGTCTCTAGGAGACATATCTGTCTCTCCTGCATGTTCTGTTAATGTCACAAGCTAGGTTGGGATTCCTAGAGCGAGCGACTCTTGTGCCATTTGACTTGTGGATGTGCAACATTTCCATTAGGGCAGGGTCAGAGATTGCCCTACAGGCCAGGCACACGTCACCTCTCAGCAGCCTATAAATAAAATAACAGTGTTTCAGCTTGTCCACATATGTCATGGTTTGGAGTCCCTGTATTTTCGTAGTGTGAAACCTCTGAGGTCTCACCAGCTGCTGCAGGTGTTTGGTGAGGTACGTGCGAATGGTTGCATTATACTCTATTAGTAGTCTGATGAGGGATGAGTACAGTGGAGTTAAAACATCCCTTGACCTGGATGCTATGTTGTTGGTTATGATGTGCACTACTTAAAAGGCTTTCCTTACTGCTGTGGACCTTGGTGGTTGAAGTTCAGATTTCTATTAACCTGTGTTCCCAAGTCTCATGACACTGGTTTGGAGCTCAGGGAAGTGTTGTCAGTACTGTAAATTGTAGGAAATTCTGTTTTGCCAAAGGGAATAATAATGATTTTTTTTTTGCATTTAGTTTTAGACCATGGCTTTGGCACCAATCATTTGTTTGTGTTAGCCCTTCTTGTAATATGTTGACATCATCGGGGAACACAATGACTGCTCTCAGTTTGCAATCAGCAGTGGACTTGGTGAGCCAGAAGCTGTCTACTTTGGCCTGGACTTCTGAGCAATAGATGCCAAACAGTAAGGGGCCCAGCACAGACCCCTGTGGTACTCCACTGGTGATGGGTCTACTGGTGGAGGTGGATTCACTAATTTTGACAGAGTGTGTTCTGTCACTGAGCCAATTGACTACTCATCTAGTAACATAAGGGTTAATCCCTACCCTGGGAGAGTTTCTCAATGATGCCAGAACGGGGAACTGAGTTGAAAGCCTTGGCAAGGTTCAGATAGGCTGTATGCACTGTCTTACCTTTGTCCATGGCTTTGGTGACATTCTGAAAGAAATCTCCTAGATTTAATAAACATGATCTACCATTAACAAAGAGGGTGGCCATGGTAGTGCAGCAGTTAGCATTGTCGCCTCACAGCAAGAGGCTCTCCGGTTCGATCCTCGGCTGGGGTGCCTTCTGTGCGGAGTCTGCGTGTCCTCCCTGTGGTCGCGTGGGTTTCCTCCAGGTGCTCCGGTTTCCTCCCACATCCCAAAGACATGCTGTAGATGGATTGGACACTCCAAATTGGCCCTAGGTGTGAGTGTGTGCATGTATGTGCCTTCTGTGGAAGGTTGGGCACCAAGCTGGCAACTCGACATCGTAAAACTCCACTGCCAATCATGAGCAGACAGGTGATCCGATGTGGCGACTCCTAACTGGGAAAACTAGAAGAAGAAGAAGAAGATCTACCATTAACAAAGGCAAACTAGGTTAGGTCCAGCATCTGGTGGTCACCTATGTCCTTGTTAAAAGCCACAATGATTCTTTCCATGGCCTTGCAGATGAAGCTGATTAAGCTTAGGGGTCTATAGTTCCCAGGGTCAGTTGATGGCCCCTCTTTGCGCAAGGAGGATTACTGTTGCTGTTTTCCATTCTGCAGGACTATAGCCAGTTCTCAAGCTATGATTAAACAGAAGGCCAAGTGGATCCACTAGGTCTTGTTTTAGATTGTTTAGTAAACAACCTGGGATATTATCTGGTCCCATTGAGGCTGTGTTTTTGGTCTTGGCTTTCTTTAGTTATGTTAGGAACCTGGGTGGGAATTCCCAGATATGCTCAGAATTAGTCCAAAATGACAAAAAATACACCAAGCCCACAGACATTGCCAACATCCTAGCTGACAGGTTCAGTGCAAACTTCTCCCCCCTCTCCCCACCAAAAGGGCAAATATCTATCCCAACAGAGTGCTGCCCCCCTGACATCTCAGATGCTCAGGTAAGAGCCACCCTCTCCAAAGCAAAAAACACAGCATCAATAGGACCAGATGGTGTCCCGGGCTGCGTCCTACATGAACTCCAAGAAGAGCTAAACCCAAACATAAAACTACTGTTCAATCTTAGCCTTACTACAGGATATGTACCCAAAGAGTGGCGTACAGCAACAGTGGTCCCTCTCCACAAAGGTGGTGCCTCAACGGATCATGGAAACTATCGCCCCATAAGCCTGACTAGCTTGGTCTGCAAAGCTATGGAAAGGATCATCATGGACCTCATAAATAAAGATATTGGGGACCTACAGACACTGGATCCTACCCAGTTCAACTTTGTTAAGGGCAGATCCTGCCTTTTAAACCTGGTTGATTTCTTTGAAACAGTCACCAAGGCCATTGATGAGGGGAAGGTGGTCCACACAGCCTACCTGGACCTCGCAAAAGCCTTCGATACAATACCCCACTCGGGCATTATAGATAAGCTCACCAGCTTAAATATAAACCCCTATGTCACTAGATGGGTTGCAAACTGGCTCAAGGACAGAACCCACATGGTTAGAATTGCTGGAGCCATGTCAGACTCCAAACCAGTTACAAGTGGCGTCCCACAAGGCTCAGTCCTGGGACCTCTCTTGTTCGGTATATATTTCTCGGTGGTACAGGCCAACACGGAAGGACTGTGGCTGACCAAGTTCGCAGATGACTGCAAACTGGGCGCCATAATCAACTCTCCAGCCGACACCAGCATCCTCCAAAAGGGCCTCATAGAAACAGACAACTGGTGCCAGAGCCATGGCCTCAAGCTAAATGCCAAAAAGTGTATAGTCATCCCCTTTGGCAAAAACAAAGTGCCCACAAATTACCACATAAGTAGTAATCCATTAAGAACAGAAGAAGTCATTAGGGACCTGGGGACCCAAGTTGATAGCAATCTCTCATTTGACAACCACGTGGCCAAACTGGTTAGAAAAACATTTTATATAGCCCACCTAATCATGAAGGGATTCACATCTAGATCAGGGGAGGTCAACGTACCTCTTTACTCATCCTTCATCAGGCCCATAATTGAGTACAATGCCCCTTTTGGGATGTACCTTACCAGACACCTGCAGCAACTGGAAAGACCCCAAAAGTATTTTATTTTATTTTTTATTTTACATTTGGTGACCGGGCTAGTCTAGCTGGACAAATATCCATTTTCAGTAGAGGCCCGGGGAGAAAAGCTCCAATTACAAGAAATAAAACAATCATTAACAATAAAACATAATAAGCATAATACAATAAGTACAAAGGTGGACATTTGTATGAATTTAGAGAAAACACAAAAACCAAAAAAAAAAGAAGCAGAACCACAATCTTTCAGAAAAATTGTTGGTTAACAATAAAATTACAAGGTAAGCAACATTCTGCAGTTAGATACTAAATAACATTCAAGATGTGCTAGAGAAAAAGAGAAAAAAAAATGTTAGAGACAATCTCAAAGATAAATCTGTCTACAGTAAAAATAAGTTTTATAGTGGGAAAGTTGGGAAAAGGGGGGAAGTTGGGAGTAGTGAAGGAGTAATTTCAGTCAGGATTAGTACAAGGACATAGCCATTGAGTTTTAAGATGTTCTTTGATATGTCTTTTGAAAAGGGATGTAGAGTCTAGGTTTGCTATTTCCTGAGGTAGTTGGTTCCAGATTTTCCTGACAGCATTTGAAAATAATGAGTCACCAGCTTTATTCTTTGATTTGGTTAAGGCTACAAGGAGTTTATTAGCCGAGCGTAGTGTGGCTAGGTTTTTATAGGGTGAAATCAGTTTTGTAAGGCTAGGGGTAGCATCCGGGTAGTAAAGGGTCTTATGAATGATAATTGTTGATAGAGTAAGTGGTTGTAGAGTTCTAACCAATCTAGTTGTTTGAGGTTAATACAATGGTGGGTTCTAAAAGGGGTAGCAGTAATAAATCTAGTAATACTATTGTAGCAGGTAGAAAGTTTGGTGATGTTGTTTTTAGACAAGTTTGTATATATAGCAGAGGCATAGAAAAGGGTGGAGATCAGGTGGCTCTGGGCCACAGTTTTTCTAGCAGATGGGGTAAGAAAGGGTTTAATTCTGTAGAGAGTACCTATTTTTTTGTTAACTAATTTAATGGTGTTGTTAATGTGGTCATCAAAATTAAGATGATTGTCAATAGTTACACCTAATAGGCGAGTGGTCATATCCGGGCTAATACAGGTAGCATTGTTAGAGGAGATAGTGAAGAAAGGTGTTGGTGATTTGTGTGTAGGGGTAAAGAGAAGAAGTTTTGTTTTTTTGGGATTAAGAAGGAGGGAGAGTTCCATAAACCATTTTTCAACATTATGGAAGACTGTTTGGGTGAGGGACTGGAGGGAGGAAACATTATTGGCAGCACAAATAAGAGTTGAGTCATCAGCATATTGAATGCAGATGGCTTGGGGTATGTTCAAGTGAAGATCATTGATAAATAAAGAGAAAAGAAGGGTACCTAGGATTGAGCCTTGTGGAACCCCAATGTTTACTGGGAGTAAGGAGGATAGGTTGTTGTCCCATAGCACTGCTTGTTGCCTATTCTGGAGGTAACTCCTGAACCATTGAAGAGTATGTGAGCCAAGTGAATAGAGATTTAGTTTGTCAAGAAGTATATTATGGTTAACCATGTCAAAGGCCTTTGACAGGTCTAGGAATAGAGCTGATGAGAAAAGATTGTTGTTCCTATTATTATTTATGGCATCAGAGAAGGAAAGGAGGGCAGTTGTAGTACTGTGGGAAGGTCTAAAACCATGTTGACTATTGGCTAGAAGTTTGTTTTGTAGAAGGTGGTTAAGAATTTGTTTATGTATGCATCTTTCCATAATCTTTGCTAATGGGGAGAGTAAGGCAATAGGGCGAAAGTTTGCGAGCTCGATAGAGGAGCCGCCTTTATGTAGAGGTATTATATGAGATATTTTCCATAGGGTGGGGATTTTTCCTTCAGAGATAGTCCTATTAATAAGAATGGATATGGGGTAGTCAATAGCTTTTGCAGCAATTTGTAGGTATTCTGATGGGAGTTGGTCAGCAGATGGGGTGCAAGGTTTAAGTTTCTTGAGAAGCTTATAAATAAGTGATGTAGGCACTGGTTGAATGTTAAAGACATTTGATGAAGTGTTAGAGGTATTAGGTAAGGAGGTAGTAGAAGAGGGTAATGAATTAGCTAGGGTTTGAATGGCTTCTGTAAAGTACTTGTTAAAGGCATCTGGGATCAGGGTGGAGTTATTGAGATTAAAGCCTGAAGGGGTAGGAGTAGTTGAATGTCCTGGTTTAAGAAGTTTGTTAATACCTGTCCAGAATTTTTGAGAGGAATGTTGACTAGTTTGTTGTAGGTGAAGATAGTAATCCTTTTTATCTGAAAGAGTATCTTTCTTAGTGGCATTTCTTAATTGCTTAAAGAGTAGGTGATCAGATGTACATTTGGTAGTTCTCCATTTAGCCCAGATTTTGTTTCTAAGGAGCATTTTTGGTTTAGTTTGTTTAGTAAGCCATGAGGCTGATTTGGTTCTTATCCTAGTAGTGTGAATGGGAGCATGATAGTCAAGGATTTGTAGAAAGTTGGTATTAAAGTAGGCCACTGCTTCGTTTAGTTCAAGGGTAGTCATTGGAGACCAGTCACATGCTTTTAATTCAGTCAGAAACTTATCAGGGTTAAAGAATTTGTTTGTACCTCACCAAGAGGATCAAAGGGCTCAAACAGATGCCATATGCTGCCCGGTTAAAGAAACTCCAGCTCTACTCAGTGGCATACCGCCTGCTCAGAGGCGATCTGTGCCTGACGTATAAAGCCATGTCCAACCCGGAATTAATGGACATGCTGCACCTCAGAAAATCCAAATCCCATCGAGCTATGCACTCGAGAGACTTGAACCTCAGCACTGAAATAAATAGGACATGATGGAGGGACAGATTCATAACCCAGAGGCTCCCTTCACTCTAGAATAAAATCCCAGTCCAGGTTAGGCAGAGTCCCACATTGACTCTCTTCAAGAGGAATCTTGATGAGTGGATGGGAGATCGTAGGTTTACCCCGGCTATCACTTCTGTGTCACTGTTAGACAGAGGCACAGTATACTAACCTCAAAAAAAGGCATAGCAAAATTAATTTAAAATGGGTGGCGAAAGCCAAACACACTCTGGCTATGCTTATAAATGCCCTAGGGCAGATAGCCTAGTATGAACCTATGAACCTATAAGACATGAGCTGTTCTCTAGAGATACTAGGCAGAGGGCTGTTGCCAGGTATGCTTTGGGATATGGTAGATGAAGTTTGTACTCAATATGTCGGCTAGCAGGTTGGTGATATCTTGCAGTGTAATATCAGTGTTCCCATCCACAAACAGCTTGGCACATAGCTGGGCATTCCCTTTTAGACTTCAGACATAGTTAAAGAATGCCTTATGATTACCCTTGGCTAGGGATGTGATTTTAGTTTTGTAATTTACTTTAGAGGACTTTGCAAGATTTCTGATTTTCTTATTTAGGCCTAGGATTGAACTCTTCCTCTGCAGAGAGATATTGCTCTTGCTTCTGGACAACAGTTTCTTCCTCTTGTTATATAATTTGTTTATACATGATGTCTACCATGGTGGCTTGTTTTTACGGGACGACCTGGTTCTGATTCGGTCAGGTACAGCAGAGTTTATACAGTAGTTTAAGTGCTTGTACAGGGATTTGCGTACACTTTTGCATAGTGAACATTGATGTCTGTGATTGTAGGTGGTATGAAGCTTTTTATACCATCATTTAGTAAGCTGTGGTTAGCTTTGGTGAAGTTTTTTTATATTTTTTTTCTGTGGGGGTGTCAGTTCTAGTAGTTACTCCAAACGAGACTGATATGCTGTCTGACCTAATGAGGGAAGGCATCACACAAGGGGAAGTACAGTGACTCCCCCCATGTTGGTGAGTACTATGTCCAGAACATTACAGCTCCTGGTGAGGGTGCAGACTGTCTGTTCCAAAACATTTGTGTTAACAAAGTCCAGGAACCTCTGGGCAAGTGTGTTTTTGCTCATGTATGTCCCCCAGTCTATGTAAGGATAGTTAAAAGCTTGCATGACTAAGGTGTTAGGCTGCATGGCGATGGATTCCAGTAAATCGAGGTAGGGTGTGTGCTTATTTTGGTTCATGGTGAGGGATCTATAGCTAGCAATGATGTGGCATGGTACTTTCCAAAATAGCTAACTGGACATGGAGTATTTTGAGAAAGTCATGCTGTTTCACAAGTCTCAAAGTGTATTTGGTTTGAATGAAGATGGATACACCTCCACCTTTGGTTCCTTCATGCTCATTTTGAGATCTGAATGTGTGGAAGGCATTGTAGCCTTGTATGGCAGGGTGCTCTCATTAGCCTTGAACCATGTCTCGGCAACTGCCTAGATGTCAATGTCCTCCAAGGTGAGGAGTACTTCCAAGGAGTGCAGTTTCATGTTTAAACTCCTAGCATTAAGCAGCATGACCCTGAGTTTGTCTCGATTATACTTTGTTAAGTTGAAAAATTTCTTGTTTTGACATTGCCTAAATAGGCACTATGGGGGAGGCAAGAGCCTTTGCCAGTATCTGAAGGTCTAAGGGGGAAGTTGTAGGCCATCTCTAGCAAAGCAGCAAGGTCTGTCTACCATATCCTTCCAGGATGACAAATACTGGATCCCCCTGGACTGACACCAGAAGCTAAGCCAATTGTTGAAGTCAATCATTTTTTGTTCATATTGTGGCATCATCCTCAGTAAGGGTAAGATATTGCTTAGGGCTAGGGACATACCTGTCTGGAACACATAATTAGAGAGTTCCATCATGTCTCTCTTCATATAGTCCAGAGAGGTACATCTCAAGTCATTCACTCCAACATGGACTATTACAGAGTCATAACAGCATTTGTTGTTGAATGACTTGAGTGCATGAGTGATTTGTCAGATCCTGGCATCTCATAGGCAGCTGACCATGACCATTTCCTTGTCCAGTCTGGTGAGGGGGAAATCTGTGTTTCTCACTATGGAGTTGCCCATGTCCAAGACATTTGATGTGTTTTGCCTTAGGGGCTCATTTGTTGAGACACGTGTGTGTGTTTATGTGTAGTGGTTTCTTTTTGCTTAGTGGAGAGTGTGGGTAGTGTGCATTTGGGAGGTCTCTGTTCTTTTGGTAGGCTTTTAGTGAGTACCTCCACATATGTAGGTTTATGTATTGTGACCTTATTTTGTGTGAGACTTGAGGTTTGCGTGAGAGGTGAAAAGTGTGTGCTGACAACCTATTTGACGTCTAGCTTCATTTTAAAAGAGATAATTGACTCCAGTTCCATGGTATATTTGCATCTCTCACATGGAGTGTTAGTTTGCTTTAGGAGTAAATAGTTATCAGTATACATGAAGCAATTGTTACATTGCCTCATGATGCTCATATCAATCAAGCTGGCAGAAGAAATGATGGGAAACTGCCCATCTGTTGTGGCAGGAATTTTCTGAATGTGGCATTTTCGAAGGAAGTGGGCTGGCTGGACTTAGGACTTGGGCTTAACTAATGGGCTAGTTTGACTTGGAGTAGCAAAGGCAGTGGGTGTATAGTAGGTTGTGGATGATAAGTATGAGAATGCTGCTTAGAGTGCAACTGAGTTGCCCTTTGCTCAACAGGGAAGTGTGGAGGTTTCTACTGGAAGGTCTCTAGGGAAAAATAATGTTCCCAGATGTTTGCATATATACAGGGCACTGCTAAACCCCGTTGTGTGGTGCGCAGCAATGTGCAAATGCAAGGCTTATATACAGGTGAATTTAAACAATTTTTAACACAGCTACCAATGGGAAAGCCCCAAACCAAGCCTTTATCCAGCTATCCCAACTCAGATGGGTCCTGAGCTACACACTTCTGCCACAAGGGTGCAGGGATGCCCTCTTGATGTAAGATGGCTGGTTTAAGAGTACAGTGATATAAAACAGTCTAGATTCAGCAGGTCTGAATCTAGGATATGCTATATAGGTTCATAGGTTCATAGGTAGGTACTAGGCTATCGACCCAAGGGCCTACGTAAGCCTAGCCAGCAAGGTTCCATAACTTACGCCACCCAAGAAAGTTATTTTCCTATGCCACTGTCCAGCAGAGACACAGAAGTGATCCTCAGGGTGTATTTCCTATTCCCATCCATTTTTCTTGAAGAGTGCTAATGAAGAACTTTGCTTGACATAGATGGGTAGCTTGTTCCAGAGTATAGGAAGTCTCTGGGCAGGAATCTATCCCTCAAGCATGTCCTGTTTATTGTGGTGACAAGGTTTAGGTCTCTAGAGTGTGTAGCTCGGAGGGATTGGGATTTCTTTAGGTGTAGCATGTCCAACAGCTCTGGGTTTGACATAGCTTTATATGTTAGACAGAGATCACCTCGGAGTAGGTGATATGCTATGGAGTAAAGCTGGAGTTTTTTTGAGGCGGTCAGTGTAGGGCATTGTTTGAGGTCAGTAATCCTCTTTGTGAGGTACTTCTGTGGCCTTTCCAGCTGCTGCAGATGTCTTGTGACATACATTCCAAAAAGGGCATTGTACTCTATAATGGGTCTAATTAGTGATGAGTAGAGGGAAACAATGACCTCTTTTTTCCTGGATGAGAACCATTTTATGATGAGGTGTGCCATGTAGAAGGACTTCCTGACTACTGTGGCGATGTGACTATCAAAGGAGAGACTACTGTCCACCTGGGTCCCAAGGTCACTTATCATGCATTCGGTGTTAAGTAGATTGCTGCCTATGTGGTAGTTCATGGGTACAGAGTTTTTACCAAAGGGGATGACACTGCACTTTTTGGCATTGGGCTTGAGGCCATGGCTCTGACACCAGGCATCTGTCTCAGTGAGGCCCTTCTGTAGGATGTCCACATCATTTAGAGACTTGACTATGGCTCCTAGTTTGCAGTCATCTGTGAACTTCGTTAGCCAGAGGCCTTCTGTGTTAGCCTGTACTTCAGAGAAGTAGATACCAAACAGAAGAGGTCCCAGGACGGAACCCTGTGGTACTCCACTTGTCACTGCTTTGAGGTCATATTTGGAGTCTCCAACTTTTACAGTGTGGGTTCTGTCAGTGAGCCAGTTGGCAACCCATCTTGTGACGTAGGGATTTATACCTAGTTTAGTGAGTTTAGCTATAATTCCAAAATGGGGGATGGTGTTGAAAGCCTTGGTGAGGTCAAGATAGGCTGTGTGAACCACATTACCCTCATCCACAGCTTTGGTGATTGCCTCAAAGAAGTCGATCAGGTTCAGGAGGCATGATCTGCCTTTCACAAACCCAAACTGGGTGGAATCCAGAGTTTGGAGGTTACCAAAAAAACACAATTTCAAAGTGCAGAGTAAAAAGCAGTCACAAACAGCAATAATTCAATTAAATGCAGTCAACAATGTGCAGTGGTGGCTTAAAATATACTTATTTTTAATTTTGTTTTTCAGTGGATGTCTTGGATTTCAGCAAAGAATGCATTACAGACCTCTGGCTAAAGTTGCCAAATGTTGAGCAGCTCCAGTAAACTGAGCAGAAACCTATACAGGCAAATTTAAACAATTTTAAAACAACCACCAATGGGAAACCCCCAAACTGAGCCTTTCTCCAGCAAACCCCAACTCAGATGGGTCCTGAGCTACACACTTCTGCCACAAGGGTGCAGGGAGACCCTCTTAATGTAAGATGTCTGGTTTAAGAGCACAGCAATACCAAATAGTCTAGATTCAGCAGATCTGAACCTAGCGTATGATATATAAGGCAAGTAATCACTATCTCTAGATGGGAAGGAGTAGGGGACAGTCACTTAAAGGTCAAAGTAAGAGTTTTTAGTAGTATACTATTAGATGACCTGCAGTAGTACTATCGTCTGCACAACTGGCAGCTCTTCGAGTAGCTGTGAATAGTGGGAGACTATGAAGAGTGTTTCCTATAAAAGATTTTAAACTGGAGAGGTTTGTTTATGTGCAAGCATGGGGAACTTTTTATATCAGCAGGATGAAAGACTTTTATAAAGTTAAACCCTCAGGCCAAACAGATAAAAGCACAATAAGCTATTGGCCAGTAGATCCCACCTTGGATGGGCTGAATTTAGATCTCTGCTCCCACCAGAGTGCAAAAGAACCATCTTAATGTGATCTTTATTTTCTAGTCATGGACGCAATTCATGTTTGGCCTGCTTGAATAGTATTCTACTCTGGACAGATCATTCAATCATTCCAATGCTTCTGGGTCAAATCTACTACAGCCACTGAACCCTAAGTACTTGAATACCACTACCTCACAGCCAGGGACACAGGTGACTTGGAGTTTGTATGGCTGTCCACTCATGATCAAACTTGAATACTGTGCTTGAGCAAAAGGTTCAGCAGTAATGGGAGAGTGCAGAGCTGTCAAACCTCACCAAACATGATATTCGGATCCAAGCAAGGTTAGTGCAGCAGTCATGGGGATGGGAGTGCAGGCCAGGATTTTAGGTAGAGATCGGGGAAAGGCTTTACGTTTACTGAGCAGAAAGGATATTTTAGGTTTATGGAGCAGGAAGGAGACTTAAGGTTAGAGAGCAGAAGAGGAGATTTAGGTTTTAGAGAATGGGGAAGGAGGGCATTTAGGATAAGGAACAGGGAAGCAAACAGGATTAGGGAGTTGGAGTGCTATTTTAATGTCAGGTAGCAAAAGTGGACTTTATGTTTAGGGAGGGGAGGTAGTGGAGATTTAGGTTTCATGAGCAGAGTGATGGAGTTGGGTTAGGGATGGGAGTCCTATGGATAAGGACAGGGTGGGAGTTTTTATGCTTAAATTTACAGTTCTGGTAGGACTTTGTAGTTAAGCAGGGTCGGGTAGTAAAAGAGATAGATAATTCACTAGGTTTGGGCTGTCAGGATCCTGTGTCACCACTGAAAAGAGGCACTTGTGTCTTGTATGTTTACATGGTTAATAAATGAATAAATGCATAATGATATCTGATCTCATTTTAATAATTGCTCTTGTTATTTTTCCTCTTTCTGTGTTAAACATTCATAGTGTAGTGTTAACAACCCTCATGTCTAAACAGCAAATAACTTGCACATATGCTTGAGCATTTATGTTGCAGGATATGGAATTATGTTAATCAAAGCCACTTAAATTCATTCACCAGTATTTAATCAATGTACTTTTCCATAGCTAATATTTTAAAAGACTTTTTTTTATAAAACTGTATATAGTGCAGTACTTAAATGAAAGCAATTGAACATGGCTGAGCTTGTTTATACTCAGTTCATCTGCCAGAGAAAGGGCTTCATTATACATAGCCATAATCTTCCGCTAGATGGTGACCTAAAACAGTACTGAATGTATGAGTGGAAGAAAATAAAAGGCAGCAGCATACCATTGTGTTATCTTTACGTTCAGGTTTGTTGCCCAAAAACAAATAATAATTGATATATATTTGCCAAAATGAATGAAACTGAGGAAAAACAATCTAGTAACTAATGGAGAGTAAGAGCCCTGAGGTAATCACTAATCTTGAACTGCTTTGAGTACAAAGTGCAAGGCAAACTGATGGAAAGATGATTTTTTTCACAGCAGGGTGGCAGTAAATTAGGTATTTCCTCATTTCAGACAACATCTATCGAGACATGTATTGAGAAAGATGGACATGTTTATCTTCACTCCAAACATAGTTAGCAATTGCATTTTTAAACTGGAATAAATGTTTGACACAGACACATACCTCTCAGCTGTTCATGATTTTCAGGGACTACTAGATTAACATCAGTGCCATTACATTTTCAAATTCTTTTCTTCATTATACAAGTCAACATCCCCTACAACAAAAAAAGTTGGTAGTAAAGGGGCAATTTGTTCTGGCAGCCAGAATGGTCACAACAAAATCTGATGTTTTAGTAGAATGTGGTAACTTGACTTCTATGTTTATTAAGAGGGTATACCTGGACAATTTTGTGAATGAGATAAGAATTGAAGTAGTGAATAAATGAACACAAGGAGTTTATAAAGCAATTCTGAGTGAGTATAATGCTCAGGATTTTATTTTAAATGACATAAACATGGGTAATAGTGTAACTAATAGTGAATTTTCCAACAACGTATTATTCATCACTACTTTTAGCACAGATGCATTAGCTATAAGAAATATTATATATAAAATTGGCCCTTATTACACTACAGACACAGTTTGCAATAATTTTAGTAATATGAAACTGAAATTTGTTTTTAAGAAAGGTTTGAGTTTTAAGAACATTTTAAATTTTCAGGATTTACCTATTAGTAGAATTAAAGGCATGTTCAAATGCGAATCTTGCTCTCATTGTAAGTACATTGACATAGGAAGTTCCTTCACCATCAGAGATAGAAAGTATGAGACAAGACATAAATATAACTGTAATTCTAGTGGAGTTGTTTATATAGCTCTATGCCAACATTGTCCTGGTTTCTACATAGGGAAGACAGATAGGAAACTGTGAGAGAGACTTTATGAACATCTCTATGCTATAAAGAAAGAAAAGTTAGAAAATGCTTTAGCAAACCATGTAAAAGAACATCCAGGACACTGGTTTAAGTTCAGGATTATTGACCAAATCCAAAAAGAAGAGAGGGGGGACTTGCATCTTTAAATTTAGAAGCACGTGAATTAGTTTGGCAACTACATTGCCATTCATATGTATTACCTGGGTTAAATGATGTTTGTTCAATTACTTCCATACTAAAATTAAAGAGCTTGAATAGATAGGTAAGGCAGGGATGTTAACAAATAACTATTAAATATTTTTTAATTTTTAATGGTTTTATGTTTGAATATGGTTTTAAAATATATGTCAAATAATGTTTTATTAACATAAAAGGTTTATGTAACAATGAATTAAGCTTTATATCATATAAAATATGTATGTCTACATAACCACAAACCACATGACTAGTGCTGGAATTGGATCAGGTGATTGATCACATGATGAATTTTAAAGTCTAACAGTTGAATGTTTTGTGTTACATGTGTTTTTTTGAAGAAGTTTGGTATTGTACCAAATGAAAGCGCTCATAATATTAATAAACATGGGTTGTGTGCCGTGCTTGACAGAGGCTGCTTTTCTGTGGATTTTTCAGTGGTTTGTTTTCCAAACATTGTATTTCCAAGTTTAGTTACTGTGTAATAGTATGCTGCTTTTAGTTACAGTATAATAGTCCACTGCTTTTAGTTACAGTGTAATAGTACACTGCTTTTAGTTACAGTATAATTGTATGCTGTTTTTAGTTACAGTGTAATAGTACGCTGCTTTTAGTTACAGTATAATAGTATGCTGCTTTTAGTTACAGTGTAATAATACACTGCTTTTAGTTACAGTGTAACAGTGTGCAGCTTTTAGTTACATAATAGTACTCTGCTTGTAGTTACAATGTAATTAGTATGCTGCTTTTAGTTACAATATAATAGTCCGCTGCTTTTAGTTACAGTGTAATAGTACACTGCTTTTAGTTACAGTGTAATAGTATGCTGCTTTTAGTTACAGTATAATAGTACACTGCTTTTAGTTACAGTGTAATAGTGTGCTGCTTTTAGTTACAGTATAACAGTACGCTTCTTTTAGTTACAGTGTAATAGTATGCTGCTTTTAGTCATGGTATAATAGTCCGCTGCTTTTAGCTACAGTATAATAGTATGCTGCTTTTAGTTACAGTGTAATAGTGTGCTGCTTTTAGTTACATAATAGTACTCTGCTTGTAGTTACAATGTAATTAGTATGCTGCTTTTAGTTACATAATAGTATGCTACTTTTAGTTACAGTGTAATTAGTATGGTCTAGTTACAGTGCAATTAGTATGTTGCTTTTAGTTACATTATAATAGTAGGCTGCTTTTAGTTACATTATAATATCATGCTGCTTTTAGTTACAGTGTAATTAGTATGATTCTTTTTGTTACATTATAATTAGTATGGTCCTTTTAGTTACTGTGTAATTAGTACTCTGCTTTTACAGTGTAATAGTATGCTGCTTTTAGCTTTTATTTACAGTGCAAAAGTATGTTGCTTTTAGTTACAGTATAATATTATGCTGCTTTTAGGTAGAGTGTAATTAGTGTGGTGCTTTTTGTTACATTGTAATTAGTGTGGTGCTTGTATTTACAATGCAATTAGTATGCTGTTTTTAAGAAGGCTAATTTGTTTAGTAGTTTCTGATTGTCTACGCTTAGTACAATCACAGTGCACTAACTCATGAGTGCGATTTTTCCTGACACTTCCAAAGATCGGGGTTCAGTCCTTACTTTTGCTCATAGTTTGTGTGGGGTTCACATGTTCTCTTTTTCTCTACATGGGTATTTAAGTTTTCTTCCCCCTCCTAAAATGATGCTGCTTGATTAGCTATACTCAGCTGCCCATATATGTGTATATATACCCTATATTTAACCCTTGCCCTTGTAGCCTGGGACCAGCTTATATGCCCAGTTTAACAACAGTTAAATAATTATGTAGTAGTTATTATCTGTATCTGCTCACATTACCTTCCACATTTTTGTCTAAGAACCAGTTTTAATTTCCACTTACTTTCATTTTCATGGGCCACGCATGGAAAGTAGTGCTTAATGTAGTAACTCAGGTTTTATACCATTTAGCAGTAAACATGGGATGGGCATTTCAGTTTCACAAAATGACACTTTGTTTTTCTGAGCAGTGTTTTGATTTGTCGTATGGTCTGTAAAGATCTAAGATTTCATTCAGCAATTGCTGTAACAGATTTCTAAAAATGGTGTCATTGCAGATTATTCTGAAATATCAAGTTTGTGCAGATTTGTAGATAACTTGAAGAGACACATTACCAATTTCATTCATATTATCACACATGCCAGCATTGATATGTATTCTTAAATTTTTCCCAGCAACTGTAGAATTGCAGGATCAGGGAACAAAGAACCCTCTCAAGACTGGCATGAAATGAGTCCCAGTTTTGTTGATTATTTCACTGTAATGACAACAATATTTATGTACTGTAATATGTGTGTGTGTGTGTGTGTGTGTGTGTGTGTGTGTGTGTGTGTGTGTGTGTGTGTGTGTGTGTGTGTGTGTGTGTGTGTGTGTGTGTGTGTGTGTGTGTGTGTGTGTGTGTGTGTGTGTGTGTGTATGTGTGAACATTTGTTTAAATCAATCCTGCTTAAGATCAACATCTATTTTGTTGGCACACAG
The DNA here is from genome assembly GCF_019279795.1 of Protopterus annectens. NCBI lineage: Eukaryota > Metazoa > Chordata > Ceratodontiformes > Protopteridae > Protopterus > Protopterus annectens. The sequence continues at coordinate 1,412,729,814 of NC_056744.1, forward strand.
TTCTTGATAAAACAGATGGCTAACCTATGCAAGATCATTACAGTACCAGGGTTGGGGAATATCCCCTTTCTCCAGTACAGTACAATCATGGAATTATAATATTTAAGTAGCATTGGGTGTGGAGGGTCTAGGGGGCTTGCCTGCTTGCAAAAAAACAAATTGATGTTATGTAGTCCAATCTCACCTTCATTCTTACCCCTGGGTTCGGAGCCGAACCTTGGCTCTGACTCGGCCATACTCTAGCTTGAAGTCTTCAACTGGCCCATGGCTAAGAGGTATCCCATCATGCAACAGGCCCAGTTCCCTGATCTCATTTGCCACTTGTTACGCTCAGACGTGGTCTTACTTTTGGCCATGGCTAAGTATATTTTTTCTAAAATTTTTGGATATTGTTGACCTAAAAAGGCTATTTTCATAGCTACTGTATGTCTGTCTCTCTAGGCTGGTTGTTTGGCCTTTTTCATTGACCGTTTTTTGGTATCCCATCCACTCCCTTTCTTCCCATGGGCTAGGCCCGTTTCAGTTAGAGGACCTAGTCCTCCCCATTGTTTTCCATGTGGTCTCTTTGAGTTGTGCTTCTGTTACTTGTAACTTATTTGGTGTCTTTGTCATTTGATAGTGGTGTTATCCTGCCTTTATTTTCCCCATGCTAGGCTTATTTAAATTAGAGGACCTAGTCTTCCCTGTAGTTTTTTGTTCCCGTCGGTTGCTAGGCCATTTTAGTTAGAGGCTCTAGTTTCCCGCGTTGGGTTCAGTTAGGCTTTTTGTGTGTGTGTGTGTGTGTGTGTGTGTGTGTGTGTGTGTGTGTGTGTGTGTGTGTGTGTGTGTGTGTGTGTGTGTGTGTGTGTGTGTGTGTGTGTGTGTGTGTGTGTGTGTGTACTCCTTATACAGCATGTCTAAGGATTCTAAGGAACACAGGCCTTTGAGCTTTAAGAAGCATATTGAATGCAACAATAAAATGTCTTTGACTGATGGGCATTCTGTGTGCATGTACTGCTTGGGGGCTATTCACCTACAAGAGTCCTGCTTGTTTTGTCATTCCATCAGTCCCCACATGCTACAGGAGAGGAAGAAAAAGTTCATCTTGAAAGGATTGCTTAAACACTCCTTCGAGGAAGACTTGGTTAAGTCTTTCAGTACCATATCCTCTCCAGCTATAAAGGACAAAAAGACTGCTAAGAAGCACTCTCCAGCTCCATCTGTTTCTTCGGAGCCACCAGAGAAAGTTGTTAGAACAGCTTCTACTTCTTCGGCTCCATTGGCTTCGGTGCCGACAGAAGGTGGTGTATTGACTAAGTCTGTATTGGCTCCCAGCCTTTCGGAGCCAGTCATGGATATTTTGTTTCAGAGCCAGTCTCCAGTTATTCGACCGGGTTCTTCTTCATGTCAGTCTCCCTCTGTAGGGAGATCCAGATCTCCAACTATATCCTCCAGGTCCTTGAGGTCTCTTTCTGATGAGGACTTTGATAGAGTCAGGAAGAAACTGCTTCAGTCATCGGTGCTGGCCAAATTGATTTCGGCTCTGACCCAGTCAGCTCCAGAGACCATGGCCCCTTCATCGTTTCTTGTTCCTCCTCTGAGCCTTTCTCGGCCCTCTGAAACAGAGTTGTCAGTTCCGTTGGGTGCCTGATTTCTGTGCCGACCCCAACGGTTCCGTCCACGGGGTCGAGGGTTCACAGTTCCCTGGTCGGACCCAAGGGGGAGGGCTCGGATCAATCTTCATAGGTTCTGAACCTTCATTATGGTGCTTTGGCTCGGGTGAGCTTGGACCCGACATCTGCTTCAGACCTCATCTTCTCGGCGCCGAGGGCTGCTACCGTATCCTCTATGGTTAGTCGACCTTCAGAGCTGGGGGGATCAGCCTTCGAGGTTATGAGGAGCATGCTGGCCAGGTCGTCAGCTGCATCCTAAGGCACCGACACTCTGCCCCCTCCGGCACCAGTGTCAGTTTCAGATCACCCTCTATCCATGGACAGTGGAGACCCAAGGCCTCAGGATAGCTCCATGAGTGGTCCCCAACTTTCTGACATCTCCCCAGAGTTTTTGCCTGAGGAGCCCGCCAAAAAGAGATTGTGTAAGAGGAAACACATTGACTCCCCGGATGAGTCTCTCACGTCGGACACTGACATCGAGGAGTCAGAAGGGTCCACAAGTCATCTTCTGAAGATATCTCTTTTTCAGATATCCTGGAGATCTTGAAGCAGAGAGGCAGCTGGCCCTCCAAATCCTTTTCTGATGAGGAGTCGGTGTTCCTGAAGGCTTTTGGGTCTCAACATTCCACCTCTTGGGTCTCTCCCCTTTTTGATGAGCTACTAGATCTCATCTGTCGAAAGGTGTGTGAAACTACTGACACTGTGGAACCAGTCCCTAGGAGACCCAATAAGTTTTTGTCTGCTCCCACAGACAAGGAATATCTCATGAAAGGTGTTCCAGTAGATGCCATGGTGGTGGCAGCAGCCACCAAGAAGGAATTTGCTGAAACTTCATCTACCGTCCATCCACCTAACAAGAAGTCCCGGGCCATGGACAGGTATGGGAAGCATGTGTTTACCTCAGTGGCCTGTACTCTGCGGTCGCAGAACTACTTAATGCATTTTACAAGGCTCCAGAGAGATCTCCTAAAAGAGCTAGGATATTCTCTACAGGGTAATGTTTCTGATGCTGTGGCACAGAAGGTCAATGCACAGAAGTCTACCCTAAATTCCCTTACCAACTCCTACATGAGGCTGATCTCATACGTAACCGATGGAGCGAGCAGGGCAGTAGGTTCCGGAGTCACTCTTAGGAGACATTACTGGATCTGCCTGTGTAACTTCACGGAGGCCTTCAAGTCTATGTTTACCAACACCCCATTTGATGGTTTATCATTATTCGGAACCAAGGTGAAGGACACTCTCACTAGGTGTGAGCAGGAAGGAAAAACCCTGTCTGCTGTGGGAGTCTGTTTTTCCATGCCTTCTAGACCTTACCCCAAGGGCCAGAAGGGTGGGAAAATGTGGTTCAGGAAGTCACAGAGGTTTTTTCAGGCTGCACAAAGTGATTCCCCCTCCAGAGGGGGGGAGGGGGTGGAAATTAAGGTAGATGCCGCCCTAGATGCAGAGGAGGCCCACATAACCAGGGGGACCGTGATTCCTTTCACGGTTCTCCCCTACCAGTGCTCCTGAAAGGAGGCCCAACTGTGCATCTCTGGAGCAAGTCGGCGGTCACATTTCTTTATTCCCAGAAGCCTGGCAAAATATCACCCAAGACGAGTGGGTTTTAAAGATAATTTCCAGTAGTTATCATATTCCCTTCTCTTCTCCTCCCCCGCCAACCAAGAGAAGTCCAGACATTCCACCCGATCAAAGGGATTCTGCAACTTTAGAAATAAGAAAGTTGCTTTCAAAGAGAGCCATCCAGCCTGTCCCCATAGACCAAATAGAATTAGGGACTTACTCCAGATTCTTTTTGGTGCTGAAAAAACAGGGGACCCGAGACCCATCTTGGATCTCAGCCGATTGAACCTACATGTACAAAAGTCCAAGTGCCACATGGTCACCTTACAGTTAATACTCCCTCTGTTAGGGAAAGATGTGTGGATGTGCTCCATCAACCTCAAAGATGCTTACTACCATATCAAAATGGACAGGGCATCGAGAAGTCATCTACGCTTCTGGCTGGGAGCCAGTCATTTTCAGTTTCATGCCCTGCCCTTTGGTCTCACCACAGCCCCCAGGGTGTTCACCAAATGCATGGCAGTGGTAATGGCTCACTTGAGATGTCAGGGATTCCAAGTGTTTCCATACCTGGATGACTGGCTCCTTTCTGCCACCACCAGGCATCTACTGTTACAGACCAGGGACACCACCATTACACTGTGCCAAAGGTTAGGAATTACTCTAAATTGGGAAAAATCTGCCTTGCTGCCCTCGCAGCATGTCACTTTTATTGGCATCAAACTAGATACAGTGCTCATGAGGGTCTTCTTACCAGAAGAGAGAATTCAGGCTCTACAACAGCAAGTCTAAGCCTTACTACCATTGAGGAAGGTCAAGACAAAAGTGGTCCTCAAATTATTAGGGATCACGGCTGCCACGATCATGCTAGTTTCCCTTGCCAGACTACACATGAGGGTTCTTCAGTGGCTGCTTTTCACCCAATGGTCACTACAGTATCTTCCAGTCTCCCATTCTGTTCTGATTATGGACACGTGCAAGCAGGACCTATGCTGGTGGCTTCAGGCCAGCAATCTCAACGTGGGCAAGCCTTTTGTATCACCTTCTCCAGTTGCCACGGTGACCGCAGATGCTTTACAGATTGGGTGGTGGGGGGCATTATCTCAGCAGGACAGTCCAAGGCACGTGGCAGGATCACGAGACCCATTTGCATATCAATGTCTTGGAGATGAGAGCAGTGCTATTAGCATTGCAAGCACTTCAGAGCTCTCTCCCTCTAGGGACAATTGCAATCTAATCAGACAACATGTCGGTGGTGTGGTACCTGAACAAGCAGGGAGGAACCAAATCATACCCCCTTTGCAGGGAGGCACTTTGAGTTTGGCAGTGGGCGGTGTCTTCCCAATGCTTTCTAGTTGCAACGCATATACCGGGGAAGTCCAACGTGATTGCCAACAGGCTGAGCAGAGCTATCCTAATGCCTCATGAGTGGTCCCTGAACAAATATGTTGCGGAGAAGGTATTCCACAGATGGAGTCAGCCTTGCTGCGATCTATTTGCCAGCCCCCACAATGCCAAATGCAGCAGCTACTTCACCTTTATCCCCCCGGAGGGGAAGACACCCAGGGACACTCATGATTGGCCCTCCGGTCTTCTCTATGCCTTTCCACCATTTCCTCTGATATCAAAGGTAATTCAGAAAGCACAGTCTTTGGGAAGCAAAATGATCCTGCTTGCCCCACACTGGCCTCGTCAGATTTGGTTTCCCTTCCTTCAACCCTAGCTAATGGATGATCCATGGATTCTGGACCCAGATCCAGATCTGCTGACTCATATGTCAGGACAGTTCCATCCCTCCCTCCAGCCCCTCAAGTTGACAGCTTGGCTGCTCCAGTTCCATCCCTAGTCAGGCTTCATGATTTTTCCCCAGAAGTGGTCCACATTCTGTCTTCTTCCCACAAGCCTTCTACCAGGAAGATTTATTCCAGTAAGTGGAAGAGATTCTTCATGTGGGCCCGTGAAATACATATTGATCTTTATACAGCTCCTATTTCGACAATATTAGAATTTCTTTCTCAATTGTTCAGTCAGGGATCAACTGCAGCAACCATTAAAGTGCAATTGGCAGCAATTTCTACCTTTCACGTTGCTAATGAGCCCAACCTTATGGCTCATAGGCTTTGTAGGGACTTTCTGAAAGGGACAGTGTTACTCCGACCTCCAGTCTTTGATCCAGTGATGCCATGGGACCTCAATTTTGTTTTACAGAAGCTCACTTCAGCTCCCTTTGAGCCTGCAGCTACATGTGACCTAAAATTTTTGTCATGGAAGACAGTATTGTTGGTAGCCATAACTTCAGCTAGGCTGGTCTCTGAGCTCCAAGCTTTATTGATTAAACCACCTTATTTGGTGTTTCACAAAGATAGGGTCTCCTTAAGAACCAATCCTTCTTTTATTCCAAAGGTTGCTTCTGTTGTCAATATCAACCAATCCATTGAGTTGCCTGTGTTTTTTCCTGAATTTTCTAACAAGGCAGAATTTAAGTTTCATCGGCTAGACGTTCATAGACAATTGCGTTTCTATTTACATAGGACAAAAAATTTCAGGAAATCAGATCAACTGTTTGTCTCGTTTTCAGATGTTAGACTTGGGGTTCCTGTCTCTAAAGTAACCTTGTCTTGCTGGATCTCCAATTGCATCTCATTTATTTATGGTTCCAATGGCAAAGAATTACCCTTTAAAGTGAAGGCTCATTCTACACGATCTGTGGCTACCTCTACTGCAGTTCAGGCTAGGATGTCTATGGATGATATTTGTGCTGCAGCAACATGGGCTTCACCTCATACTTTTATTAGTCACTACAAATTAGATCTGGTCTGTAGAGGCAGATCTTCCTTTGGTTCCACAGTGCTCAAGAGTATTTTTCACTGAGCCACCCAAAGTCAAGGTGCTAGGGACGCTGTCCCAGGGGTAAGGATGAAGGCGAGATTGGACTACATAACATCAAGAAGTTATGTACTCAACATAACGTTCGATGTATGTAGTCCATCTCGCCTTACATTCTTACTAACCTCCCTCCTACCCCCTCCTTGAGGACCTGGAGGTATACTCTCTAGGTGTCAGTGGTCCTTTCGGTTGGGGTTGTTCGACTTCTCAGTATGTGTATGTGTGTGTGTGTGTGTGTGTGTGTGTGTGTGTGTGTGTGTGTGTGTGTGTGTGTGTGTGTGCACTTGCAGCAAACAAGATCTGGGGAATGGGCCTGTTGCATGATGGAATTCCTCTTAGCCACGAGCCAATTGAAGACTTCGAGCTAGAGTATGGCCGAGGCTCCGAACCCAGGGGTAAGAATGTTGGCGAGATGGACTACATACATCGAACGTTATGGTGAGTACATAACTTCTTGTTTTGCATAGTCAAAATGTATGCCGCATGTACTTTATTATTATTATTATTTATTTTTTTTACCTTTTGCAGTTGATGTTTTGCTAACCAGTCTACAGATGTTTAGAGAAACTTTAATAGATCCATCTATCTATAAATATCTAGGTGTGTGTGTGTGTGTGTGTGTGTGTGTGTGTGTGTGTGTGTGTGTGTGTGTGTGTGTGTGTGTACTTATATACAAGAACCAAAGGGTATAAAGGTCACACAGACAAACCATTCAGTAAAAACTGCAATATAAACTCAGCCAAGCTAGATTTTTCACTGTGTGATACCTTAAATCTCCTGTAGTGGAGGCCCATGGGATATATGTACATGACCCCTTAAGGACCTCAATTGTTTCAGCTACATAACTTCTGAATATGTATGTTTTTTTTTTTTACTTTTTAAGTCTTTATGGTTACACTCAGGCCAATAAAGCCAAACCCCACTAGCTGTGGATATGCATGTTTTGGACTTTTTATTAACCTTGGCAGTAAAGCATAAGTGGATAATTTGGCTATACTTCAGGAAAAACAAGGTCTTTAAACCCAGTTGATACCCATAAAGACTAAAGTGCATGCAAAATATCCCAACTAGCATCCGAATCAAAGGGTAAAAAGGTCACACAGACAAACAGTTCAGTAAAAACTGCTAGAAAAACTCAGCCAAGCTAGAGTTTACATATATGCATAGATGTACTTTGAAATATCGAAATACAAAAATATTGAATGATAAATCATTGATCAAAAAGGATCAAAACTCAAAATAATGTTAAAAACCCCAAATTCATGTTTTTTGCAGGGGAGGAAAACCTTCCCGCAAACCCATTGTTGGGTACTGAACCCCACCATTATATATATGCCAAATCCAAGACTTCACAACAAGGGGAAAGGGCAAATTCCCACTACCAGCTGTTCCGCAAACTCCCACAAAGTAACACCAGCAGAAGCAATTAAATGAATATTAAATCAATGTTGCTGGAGGTAAAAAGGTTTTATATTATGAACATTCAATTATATGGAGTGTTTCCATATATATATATATATATATATATATATATATATATATATATATATATATATATATGTGTGTGTGTGTGTGTGTGTGTGTGTGTGTGTGTGTGTGTGTGTGTGTGTGTGTGTGTGTGTGTGTGTGTACTTCAAATAAATGAAAACCCACATTTCCAAAGATGGCATCACTGAGATGACATCTCTGAACCCTGACCTAAATGAATGGCCATAATGCCAATGGATTTCACAGGTAAGAATCCAGTTGACCAACATGTAACAATGAAATACAACTCAGTACCTCAAACCCACCCAGGTGGGGGGCTATGCCCACCACACCCCCACTAACTAAATATACCAACTCCGGGATCTCACTAGTTATTTATTTATTTTATTTACTGGCATTTGATTACTAGGAAAGTCCACTTGGTCAAGGTGAGCTTATTTTTGGTGGAGGCCAGGGGAGAAAAGCTCCAGGTTATAATCAAACTTACATAAAACTTACATAAAAGTTTCCAAAAAAAGCAAAGTGTCAAGGGGAAATCAAAAACATTACAGGAAGAAAAAAGAAAGAAGAAAAAAAAATTACAAAAATTACAGAAGAAATTTACATGAAAATTATACAAAAAAGATAAAGGTGATAAGACATTAGAATTTACCTGAAAATTATACAAAAAAGATAAAGGTGAAAAGACGTTAAACTAACAGCAAAGTGTAACATGGTTAAAGCACAGACAATAATATCATGACAGAATGGTTAAAATATTATACAAATGAATGCACCAAAGTATGCATAGAATTCAAGGCATTGCTTAGGATAAGCAATAAGAACATATATATATATATATATATATATATATATATATATATATATATATTATAAAACAGAGAGAGGAAGGCATACGAGGAGAACCTAGTAGTATATAGTAGAGAAGGAAAGAGGAAAAAAGGAAGAGAGGTGGGGAGGGAATAGTAAGTGGGATGGACAGCAAACTATAGCAAGAGATAGCAGAGAAGGAAGAAGAATGAATTAGAGTGAAGGTGGAAGAGAGGGAAAGTAAAGGGAAAAGGGGCTAGTGAGTTAATAGAAAGGAAGAAGTGGAGTTGCAAAGTTAAAGTTCATTAGGAATTATCAGGAACACAAAGTGTTGGAACAGTAGCTAGAATAGAAACAGATTTGGGTTTATTTAATAGATTAAGTAATGCAGAGGAGGGAATTGAGCAGTTACACATCCAGCTGGAGAGGAGATGATTGTGCAGCGCAACTTGAAGTTGTGGGGGGCTTTGTTGTAAGCGGATAAAGGAAGGTAGGTTATTCCATTTTCTGGCAATGTTCCAAGAGTATAATATCTGGCCAGCAGGTAGTTTAGGTTTATGAACTTGAGGAAGATGTTGTTCAGATCTCAGAGGCCTAATGGGGTCATAAAGGGTGAGTAAGGAGCTAAGTGCAGGGCAGTCTTGTGGATTGTAAATAAATTTATGTGTAGTTGTGAGCTGAAGTAGTAGTAGATAGTGAGGGAATTCAAGCCATTGTAATTTTTGTTTAGGGCAATACAGTGGTGAGTAGAATGGCGACTGTTAGTAGCAAATTTCAATAGCAAGGTCAAACCTCCATTCATTCTCATAACCACTCCAAACCCATCCCCCCGTCTCACTACCATGCTAATAACCAGACTCCTAAAATAAATCATCCTACCCTCAACCACCCAAAGGTGCCCACAACAAAAGATACCCTAAAATTATTAATCAAACTCCAAAAAATATTTGACTACTTAAAAAAATCTATCACAATAGATGGTGATATCCACCCCAACCCAGGTCCTAACTCTGACTTAGACCCCAAAACACTGAAAGATACCAGAAACCTAGTGGGCTCCCTCCTTATCCTTCATCTTAACCTAAGAAGTATTAATAATAAGATTCACAGCTTACATGCCTTGCTTGCAACTCACTCCCCTGACATCATGTGCCTATCAGAAACATGGCTTAAACCATGCACTAAGGATGAAGAAATTATCCCACCTGGATATAGCATCCTTAGGATCGATCGAATAACCAGAAAAGGTGGGGGAATAGCTGTCATGTTCAAGAACTCCCTGAACATCACCATGAACCCACTCCAACCCCCAAAAATCCACAATCTTGAACTAATTGCTCTAAAGATTCGCCTAAACAACCATAAAAGTATTAATCTCATAGTAACTTATCTACCACCAGGTAAAAATATTGAAAACCTAGAACTAATCCTCAGTTGGCTTGCTACCAACTATCCCCAAGAAACGATAATTCTAGGGGATGTTAATATTAACTGGGCCCTCTATTCCGAACTCCCAAATCCTCTCCCCATTAACTTACATGGTTTCTCACAAAATATTCTATCTCCTACCAGAATTGGTAATGTTCAACAAAAAGAGAGCATCCTTGACTGGATACTTACAAACAAGGCTCCAAATAATTATACTACGGGGACCCTTCCCAACGACCTTAGTGACCACCTGATTACCTTTATTATAAAGCACAAGTGTCCAACATCAAATCATCCACAAACCAGACTAGTCAGGAACAGTAAGAATTTTGTCCCGGACCATTTCATTGCAGATCTTAAGGCATGTAATTGGTCCATCCTAAAAACCTTACCCATAGATGAGAGTGTGTTATACTTTAATAACACTTTCCTAAAAATACTCGACTCGCATGCTCCTAAGCGTCTCACTAAAACTAAGGTACGCATCGCACCCTGGCTAACAAAGGACACTAAAGCCAAAATTAAACATCGAGACAAGGCCTGGCACAAATGGAGAGCCACTAAAACCCCACTAGATCGCATCAAGTTTCTCCAACTTAGAAACTCAACTAAAGCAGCCGTATTGTCTGACAAAAAACAGTATTACTGTCACCTCCAAAATAAACACCAGAATAATCCCAAGAAATTCTGGGCCGGTTTTAATCACCTCCTTCATCCAGGCAAACCCACCACCCCTACCCCTGAAAAACTCATTGGTAAAGATTCTAGAGAAATAGCCAACACCTTTAATTCATTTTTCACAGAAACCATTCAGTCCCTCGCCAACCAACTTACTACTTCTCCCTTGGCTACACCCTCAACCAAAGTCCAAACTCAACCCGCCTTCAACCTCCAACCCGCACCTACCTCCTATATTAGAACCCTCCTAAATAAACTCAAACCAACCACCTTAGCGGCTGACTTACTCCCAGCCAACTACCTACAAATTGCATCTGATGCCATAGCCTACCCTGTTTCTATCTTGGTTAACCGGACCATTTCAGAAGCTTCTATTCCCTCTATTTGGAAAATCTCCCACATCATCCCTCTACATAAAGGTGGATCTTCCACTGACACATCAAACTACAGACCCATAGCTATACTATCTCCTCTAGCCAAAATCATGGAACGCTGCATTCACAAGCAGCTCATTACCCATCTTACTCGAAACAATCTCCTGTCTCACACCCAGCACGGCTTCCGCCCCCATCACAGCACAACTACTGCTCTCCTTTCCTTTATTGACTCAGTTAACCACAATCAAAACAATAAATTAGTATCCTCGGCGCTCTTTCTTGATCTATCCAAAGCCTTCGACATGGTTAATCACCAACAGTTGATCCACACACTTGAGGCATACTACCTTAGCAAAACTACCATAGACTGGTTTAATGACTACCTTTCTCATAGAAATCAGGCTGTCCTTTGGGAAAATAGCTTATCCGACCTACTCCCCACAAATATCGGTGTTCCACAAGGATCTATTCTTGGTCCTCTTCTTTTCTCCTTATTTATTAACGATCTGCACTCTATCATTCCTAAAGCCACCTGTATACAATATGCAGACGACTCCACCCTGATCTGCTCCGACAGCTCCCTCGACAAACTCCAAGTTGCCACCCAAAACTGTTTTTCCCTAGTTGAAAAATGGTTCTTGGAACTAAAACTCTTACTTAACCCATCCAAAACCAAATTACTTCTGTTTTTCCCCACTACCTCCACCCCTCAAGGAAATCAATCTCCTAGCACCAACCACCCCAACTTTCACATGATATCCAATAATGGGACCATAATTGACCCTGTCTCCCACACCAAACTACTTGGTGTGACCATAGACCACAAGCTTAAATTTGATACTCATATCAACCTGACCATTAAGTCGGTAAACAAGAAACTCGGGTCCATGTATAGAATTAAGAACTTCCTAACCCCACACACTAAATTAACCATTGCCCGGACTCACCTCCTTTCCACACTCCTCTATGCCTCCCCGATATTCTCCTTCCTTAATAAAAGAGAACTCAACAAACTATCTACAACCTATAACCACATAGCTAGATTTATAACAGGAATGCCCTATCGTACACACCACTGTAACAATCTCAGAACATTACATTGGTTAGAACTACCTAACATTCTCAAACTCAATCAACTCATTGAGGCATTCAAAACAATCCACCATCCTGACAAAACCCCGCAATGACCAAAATATTCATTCCCTACTCTAACCTTACATCCCTTAGATCTTCCAATAGCCTACAAATTCAAACTATTAAATCTAACAACTCAGGAGGTGAAGCACTCTATGCTAATTCCATTGGAAAATCCTGGAATGCCCTCCCAAACAACCTAAGACACGAGACCTCACTCAACCAATTCAAAAAACAACTCAAAGATCTACTAAAATCTGATTGGTTATGCCCATGTTCTAATCCTGATTAATAGCCAACAGCCCACTACTACCTAATATCCATCCAATCCATAATTCAATGGTCTTCATTTGCAGTTTAGGATACTCCAACAACCTAAGAATGTTTTACCTATTTTTATTATCTGTATAACCCTTTTAATTGCTCATGTGACTTTGAATGTAATACCTTGTATTCTTATCTCCTGATGTTTTTGTCATAACTACCCTCTATGGAGCTTTTCTCCCCGGGCCTCTACTGAAAATGGACATGTATCCAGTTAGACTAGCCCGGTCAACAAATGTAAAATAAATAAAATAAATAAATTTAGCCATCATGTTATAGCATGTTTCTTATTTTGACATGTTTCTAATTACTACAGTGGAGAAAAGGGCAAATTTCTCCTTGTTGGCCATCTGGATACTTACCCTGTGAAATCCTTCGGCATTGTGGTCGTTCAAGACAGGTTTCTGCAATGTTGTCTCGGTAATGTCGTTTTCTGCTAAGTGGTCTTTAGATAGATAGATAGATATAGAAATAAAAAAGGGTGTGTACTGGCTCACTTGATGTGCATTACAAAGATATTCTGTATTCCACACACATACCATTGAACACTATGCCAATGAATTCCTATATAAATATAACAACCAAGTTATTTACTAGTGAGGCAAACACTCCTTACATTTCTCCATACCCCACATCTCTAAATATATTAACTCTGAGATTGCATAACAGTTGGAGGAGTAATGAAGTTCCATACCCCCACTATTACCTGCATTCAGAAGATAACATCAGTCTGTATGAAAGAATGCTGCTACTAACACTAATAGAAACTAAATGCATAAACCATCATATTCTGCCCCTAAGTGTGCTTTCTAAAACCATTTAATTTACTACCATTTCACTGCATCTTAATGCTGCTTTATTGAATTATCTGCCTCTTAACCTTCTCCTTGTTTCAAAATACAATTCTCTGTTATATCATTTCTCACATTTAAAAGTTTATCTAAGAACTAACCAGTGCTGTACCACTCTCCCATTTAACCATGTCTACCTGTAGTGCTTTCTCTCTTTCATACTTGATCTTTGCCATCATATCAATCTACCTAGTTGTATTACTCACAAATACCTGCTACTGTGTTGTAGGTTGATCACAATATTGCAGGATTTGAAACTTAATTAAAACTTTTTTTTTAATTTCGTGTCTCTGTACTGCAGTTCTTAT